>NC_041234.1:81390417-81408694 GCF_002837175.3 Physeter macrocephalus | reverse complement strand
ACACACAAAGATTAAAATATATATATATATATATATATATATATATATATATATATATATGGTTTTGCCATTCCCTTTTTCAAAAAGGAAGCACAAACCACAAATCTCTGTACTTTCTTTTCTGTTTTGTCATCTATAGGAAATGTTTATTCAATAGTAAGTCAGGAAAAATGACAGTAACCCATTAATTAACAGAGAAAATGCAGCTTACCCACCTGGCAGTCTCTGGTTATTATGTTTACTCTTTTATGTCTTTAACTTTAGGGAATTATGCAAAAAAGAAAGTACATTTCTCTCTCCCCTCTCCCTGCTTCCCCAGCTTTCACTATTGCTTAATATTTTAGGTCTTAAAAGATATCTATCTAATAACAAAAATGCCAAATAACCTTCTACTACTTTCTTTAAATCGCAATTTGCACAGCCAGCTTGGCCTCTCTCAAAGGTCCTTGTCTTGTGGTCATTTAGTTGGCCAGCCCTAGAATAGACATAATATATCAATCTTAAACTAGACCCATATTTAATCATTCTATATTCCTCAAGATTCTTTTTTTGCTCAATGTGAAACTCCAGTCTGAACCCCCCCTCATTACCTGGCTGTTGCCAAGTTGGTATACTTGGTGTTGACAGATGCCAACTTTCTGACCTCATATGTATCCTATTGAGGATAATTATCACAAGGGATCTCACCATATGCAGGTTTCTTTGCTTGCTTTATCATCTCTACTTTGCATCAAAATGCAAACTTCGAAACAGATAACTTAGATATCTCTTGACCTTTTCATTTACTCTTATTTCTTCAGCAACTTAGGAAATAAGTCAAATGCAAAGAAATCCAAAATCACTAACCTATACCTCAGTGACCAAAACAACAGTGAATGTTTTGCATCTCTAAAAATTTGATGTAAAAAAAAATTCTAAAGGGGGGTGCTCTTCCTCTGCTTGATTTCTTAGGGTTTAGACCCTGATGGATGTTCAGGAAGAGGGGAAACTTATGCATAATTTGCTCACATGGTGAAGATCTCCATGATATAAAATAGCTCCTATGTAATAGAAATTTAGAAATTGTTAGAAGTTGAGGACTTTACGAGACTTTCATGAAGTCTGTAAAATGAGGCCAAACATCAATGCCCTGAAATTTTGTCTTCTCCCTATCCCTATATTAAAAACTAACCTCATCTTTCTCTCCTCCACGCCCCCACCAACCCCCAGAAAACTATTTCAGTGAACTGCAATGTAAAGATTGTAGCCTTTCCCCTTATCTTCTTGGCTCTCACCAAGTTCTCATGTCCAGGGCCATGACCGGGTCAGTTAGTCTGGGCCATTTCCCCCCATTTTTTTTTTTTTTGCAGCAATCAAACCTTTTCTCCTTGCTTTTGGAATTCCTTGCTCTCTCATTTTTAGGAGGTCTTTCCCATTCCTCCCTTCAGTCAATTTAAAAAAGAGTTTATTTCAGTTTGCCTACGTGTGGTTTCCATATTTGCCCTAGTTTTTTTTTTTTTCTCTTTCCCCCACCGTACACAGAGAATGTTGGAGGAGGGTAACATTTCATTCATTGGTTTTACACTTAGGAGCAAATCTAGTCAGAATATGAAAGTGCTGTTCAGAAAGGAAACCACCAATTGAGGCCTCCATATTCCAGAAATCTCATGTATACACTGAGTGGAAAAATATTTAACTTTTAAAAATTCTGTGACTTTATTTTATGAAGCTGCATGAATAACCACAATGCTGATTATCTGTAATTCAACACGTTTACATTGAGGCTCCTTTAAAAAAAAGGCTGAGAACAAATTGCTAAAATGTTACCCATGTGCATCACCTCCTCCTCCACATTGTTTCAGTGTGAAATTATATAGGTGAGGCTTGGGGAATGCCCCATTTTTGAGGGGGACAGGTGTCTGCCATCATCAGGAAGACAATATTTAAATGTAAATATGTATAAAATTAAGGCACTGCTACTTTGAATAGTTCCATAACCTCAAGGTTAATATTTAGCTTTTCCCAAAGCAAGCAGGCCACTGCCCTGTACTACAGTTGCCTGGTGATCATTCCAGCACGGTGCATGCTTATTCCCTTTAGAGAGTCCAGAGGCCCTTTGCATTCAAGAGAGGGTGCGATTGAAATGCCAATCTAAAACGGGAACTTGAAAAACGGATTTGGGTGGGATCCAATATCTGCCAGAAACCAGATGCCAATGAAATAAACGGTGCTGCTAAAATAATAAGTGTACTAATAACGACGGCGATAATAGCTCACCAATCAATTACAACTCTGGAGGAAAGCTGGGCATTTGGGAAAAGGAGAATCCGCAAACGAAAACCACGAGAAAAAGCTAAATCTGGTTAGCAAGTGAGCGCAATACATTTTTTCTTAATTGGGGTGTGCAGAATTCACTTCTTCCCCAAGCGGCGTCGAGTTCCTTAGCTCCGGCAATACTAAATCGGGACCAGTGCCCTGGCAGAGTAAGAAGGTTTTAGAAAGTGCTATTAGGAAGTGAGACTTCAACGCTTTAATTTTCTGGCCCGCTGTCACCTAGAAGGAAAGGTCACGCCGAGAGTGGGCATCTCTTCTGGCAAAAGAAGAAGCAAACGACGGGGCGGCGGGGTGACAGAGAGGCGTGCTTTCAGGAAGCCACGCGTCGTCGCGCTCTTTGGCTTCTCCTTGGGCCCCGCTAGACAAGTACCCGAGCGCCGCTAGACCAAACGGGCCACATTTAGTAAAGGTCCCGCTGTTTGTGGCCCGCACCAACCTACTGCCACCTCTTCCCCCGGCCCTTTGCCTTTCCGTGAGTTTGGAGCAACCCGGGTGCCCAGGGGGCGCCTTTCCCGCAAGCCCACTCCCGGGGTCCCCTCCTGCAGTCGCGGTCTCATCGAAGTCCTGGCCTAGCCAGGCTTTCGGACGTCTGTCCCCTCCTTCGATGCTCAGAACTCGCAGAAGAGAGCACTTCAGGGGTGAGGGCGTCCTCTACTCACCGGCAAGTGGCCCAGATCCGTGACCTCCTTGTCCCTCCAGCCCCCAGGTCCCGCCATGGCTTCGAGCGGAACCGGAGCGGGTGACTGAGTTAGGCACGCTCGGGGAGTCTGAGGTGGAAGCGGACAGAAGTCGAAGGAGGAGAAGGGAAGAGAAAGGGCCGGGGAAAGCAACGGGGACCAGGGTTTGCGGCGTGGGAGAAAGAGGAGGGGAAAGTGGAGGGAAAAGAGCGAGGAATGGAGGGAAGCCGGAGTTTGAGAGGCGGGAAGATGAGTCTGGCTAAGGCGAGAGAAGAATCTGAGCGTCCGTCCCGGAGACCAAGGAGTGAGAAGGGTGCTCCGAGGGCGAGAGCGCAGCGTCTGTCCCGGCAGGGTGCGCCTCTTTCAGGGTGGGGAGGGGGGCGGTGCAAGGAGGGGGCCCGGGAGCAGCTCGAAGGGGATTGGTGCAGCGTCACGTCGCCAGGTGGGCAGCCCCGCGGCGGGGAGGCGGGCGAGGGGGCCCCTGGCCGAGAGAGGTGCTGAAGGACTATAACGGTTTGCGAGCCGGCCCCCGGCGCCCGCCCCCTCCCACGTCCACCGCTGAGCCCGCCGCCCCCGCCCCCGCTGGCGAGTGTTCCACAGGAAACTTTTTCGAGGCAGCTGCCAGCCCCGGAAAACCGGTCCCGCTCCGCGCCGCTCCCAGTCTGGGCCCCACAGCTCTGCCGCAGTCCAAACAGCCCGCGCCCTCACCTCTCCACGAAATACTTGTGACTCTTCTAGTTGTCTATTTTCTCTTTCTGCTCCTCTAATTTTATTGCTCCATTTACTGCAAAGACCCATCAAGATAGATAACGAAATTACTTACCACTGGGTTAAGGATCAGACCTAGGCGAGCCCCTGTGCGGGCGGGGCGGGGAGAAAACACCAAGTGCGCCGCAGGGCTACCACAGCTTGGTCTTCGAAGCCACTAGCCTAGGGCAGCGCAGCGTGGACAGGGCCGCTGCGAAGTTCCCTCGAGGGGGTCTACATCTCTTCTAGCCCCGGGCTAGTTGGCACTAGGCCCGGGCTGCCCAGTCGGAACCGCACCTGTTCACAGGTGCTGGGAGTTAAGAGAGACTGAGTCTCAGAAGCCCTGGTTACCCCGGGTCCTAAGTTTGCAGTTCGCCGCGTTCGCAAAGCGCAGAGAAAGTTCCTGCGTCCTTCCCAGTCTCCAGCTCTTGGGCCGGGTTTCATTCATTCGCTCCTTTGTTGCAGAACATTTCCGGGTGCCCAGGCTGTTCGCCTCCGTTTCCCCACAAAGCGCAGGAGGTCCGATACAAGGTTTAAAAGAATCTGACAGAGGCGATTTAACCTTGAGAGGTAAGGCACCTCTTGAAGAGTTTATGGGAAAGGGAGCCGGTGTGTACAACTAACCGCATTCTAAGCTCTTGCACTGCAAAGAACACTTTAGAAAACGTCCCAAAGCTGCTTACTTTCCCTGGAGCTCATCGACTGCATTCGCGCACCCGCACTCCGGAGTCAGAACGCGATGTGGGGGGTTTGTTTCCGGTTTCTTTCTTTTTTAAGTAAAAAATTTCTACCTCCTCTAGGAAGATTTACAGGAATAATTCTTCCCACAGACCTGGAGCTCACCATTTCTGACCCAGGCTTCTAACTTTTGTTATTATTTTCTTTACATATTGGTGTATTTTGTTTATTTCGTGTCTGTTTCAACTTCCGAGTTTGACCCCTTTACATTCCTTAACCTCCGAGCCTCAGTGAGTTCTGTAATCGCCACAGTCTGAGGAACCCGGTCTCGCTAAATAAAGAAAATTCTCTGTGAACGGGTGCGGGAAAACCAACTACCGCCTCCCCCCAAAAAGAGACTCGGATGTTCTGGATCGAATTTTCGTGTTAATTCAAATATAATGTAAACCAAGCAAATTTTATTTTCCAAGAATTCAAACCTTGACAACTCCACCGCACAAAATCTTGCCTTTTTAAAACACAGTTTAAGCATTCCCGAATGATCAGAAAAACTCTTCTAGATCTTAATCTGAAAATAACATTTCATAACTACAGCTGGGCAGGTGAGCTAATTAATAGAAAGTTACACTTTTTAATACATATCTAGTTTTTAGAAATCAAGAGAGTCAAGAAATACAACATTTAAAGGAAATCTGAAGAGAATCTTTGCTAAAGGGAAGAAGTGTTGAGACTTTTTTTTTAACAATGCCGTTTGCTGACGGTAGGGTGTGGGGAAATGCCCCGTGGCCCCCGATGGCAGAGAGTGTTTTAGCCTGTCTAAGGGGACAAGTCCAGACCAGGCAAAAGAATCCAGGCTAGATCGTTGGGCTCTCTAGTTGCAAGGCTCCGTGGGAGGCTAGCGGCTTCTTGACTCCATGGGGATTAGCCGCATCACCGGGTGGAACCCCCGTGGTAGGGGGAGGGGAAGCTAGGTGTTTGATCAGAACTTGACAGAGAACCTACACATTTTTTAAGTTATTATTATTTTCAAGGAAAAAAGAGTCATGGAAGAGCGTGGAAACTTTGCCTTGTAAGCTGCCATTATGGGGATTTTTGTGGCCAGCTTGGGGAAGGTCAGCCCGGCTAGCCGACCAGAAGGCAAATAGATGGCCCCCAAGCATGAGGCTGAGACAAACCCTGAAGTAGGGCACTTGTTTTCCAACTTCAGGACTTCTTTTCCCCTCACCCCACAACCATCACTTCCCCTTCTCCCTTCCAAAGTGTTTTTTCTCTCTTTATTTCCTGACCTCAAACTGTGTGAAAATAACCCTAGTCAATCCAGAGTCTAGGAACATGTCAGATTGTATTTTACCCAGAAATAATTTCTTTGCCAACACTTTATGTCCCATATTTATTCCATCCCTTTCTCCTCCAATCCATTCTGTTATCTTAAGGCCCTGTGCACTTTGTAACTTTTGATTGTTGTTATTTTTTTAATAGCTAAAATTTATTGAGTACTTGCTATATGTTCTGGACGAAGTGTTTTGTATATAATTATCTCATTTAATTTTGTCAAAAATTCTTCCAGCTTTTAAATTATCTCTGTTTTATAGGCAAGGAAGTTGAGGCACAGAGAGATGAAGTAACTTTCCTAAAGCCTCACAGCTAGTAATTGGAGGAGCCTGGCTTCCAATTCAGGCAGTCTGACTCCAGAACCCACTTGTCAATGACTGTTGAAGGGCCGGTGCATATTTTGAGACTGTGTGAAGAGGAGCCAAATTCAAAAAAGCTTCAGGGTAAGTGAGATCAGATGACATTAGCTAGGCCCCTGAATATCCAGTTCCCCTTTCCCCGCTTTCAGCCTGCAAGCCCTCCTAACAGAAATAACAAGGGCTTTATAAGAAGTAATGGAACCCAGCTATAGCCCAAGAGTAGCCAGTGACCTGCCTGTGCAGAGATTACCAAGTGGATCACCTCACAGGGAAAAATCATGGATTTCAAGCTTAAGAAACTTCCAGAGAAAAAAACCAGCAATTTTCAATGCTTAGAAAATATTAAAATCCATTACTATTCCTTCTAGATAGTTTTTTGGCTGAAAAGAAACCTTATTCAGTGGAGACTTGAAGGAGGCTGTGTTTGTGAGCAATCGTGCTTAGCAGACCTGAGACGCTAAATGGCAAGGTTACAGCCAGTTAGCTCAGTTGGTAAGAGTACTGCAGATATGGTGCCAAGGGTATGGGTTTGATCCTCCAGAGGGCCAGTGTGCATCTCTCTTTGGCCTTTGATAGCACCTCACCTCTGGCCAGCCAGCGATGCTTTCATCTTTGTATACAAAGAATTGCATATTTGTTTTTTCATGTAAATTGCTAATTGCTATAATCTGGAGAAATTATACTGTAAGAGCATGTGTGTGTAATGAAAAATACAGATTGAAAAGATTCTAGGCTGTTTTTTCTTCTTTTTTCATTTATACATTTATAACTGGCAATATATATCTTAATCGACACTAAAAATGAATCTCATAAAATGCTTTATTACACATCTGTTAAGCATGTAAACATACAAAATGGTCTGCCATTTATTGTTTTTCCTCCATTCTGACACCGTGGGTATGAAAATGAGTGTCTTGTAAACTTCTGTTAGGACAAGTTTGTAGCCTACATTACTGATCCTGAGTGGGAATAGCAGAATTAGGTTACATAGCAATCTTCTTGACAAGATACTTTGCACATTTGCGACTGTAAATACTCAAGGTCCAATATCTCCCAGTATACATGTGAGTGGCTGGGGCAGCCTATCGTTAAAAGTCTCAGGATTCCTCTTTGAGGGAGGAACCTCCTTTGGGAACCATTGGGCTAAAGGACCTTCTTATGGTTTTTATTCTTCTTTTTGGAGACAACTTTGAAGCTGTAGGATTTCTGCCACAGTCCCCAACACTCTTGCCACTGATTCTTTGGATTTTTCCTATGTGTCAATCTTTTGGGGACAAAGCAAAAAAAAAAAAACCACCTGATGTTTCTCAGGCTAAAGGTCATGAAATGTGCCTTCTGACCATAGTTTGCAAAGCTTCTGTCACTTGTCATGGAATGCTCTTAAGCTCGGCATGATTTGAGCTATGCTTGTTTCTAAAATGGGGCCCTGGAAATCTGATCCCAGCTGAACATGGGTCTTGTCGCTATTGAAAACTGGAATGCTACTCTAAAAAAAGACAATTGTTTTATAAAGAGACCTAAAACAGGGAAATTAAAACCAAAAGTCAGATGAATTTCTGAAGTTAGCCATGGGGCTTCCTTTTTTCTCACTCTTTTCCCTCTTTGAAGGCCATACCATCCTAGTCCTGGAATTCCCAACCCAGGAACTTCAGGCTAGCCAGCCTCCCTCCCTTAGCACAAACACATATAGGAATACATCTACCAGGATGTTAATGAAGCTTATGCTTCAAGATACCTCACTTGCACTTCTAAGGGCCTGGGAGTGGTACTTGTAATTCTGCATTGGCAATTTTATATTCTGTTTTGAAGTGGGCTCCCAAAATTATAAAAGCTTAAGATCCAACAGAACTTGGATTTGGCCCTGAATGCATAATGTATAAGGAACATAGTAAAGTTGAAGTGTGTGTGTGTTTAATCACCATAATATTACTGAGACTTAAAAAAGTGAGTTGCAATTAGCAATCCACAACTAGAGTGTGTGTATTTTGAAAAGAGAGAAAAATAAAAAAAGGAAAAGAGAAATAGCACGGAAGTTTAAGAAATTAAATATTTACGTAGAAAGGAATACATTACATAAGTAGGATGGATATCCTTTGAATTGAGGATTAAAAGGAAAGAGAAAATGGAAGTGGTATTGTTATGAGAGTGTGCTATAGACTGATGACAGGAAATATATGGGCAATGCTTTCCTAAATCTAGGTCACAGCACTGCCACTGGGGGAGGAAGTAATAATGATAGAGAGCATATTTTTAATGTCTTATATTATTGTATTAGAAAATATCAACTCGTTGTAATGTCAAACAACTCAAAGTTGAATGCAGAAAAAGGTAACAGTCTCTACCTTCTCCATCCAATCACATACTACCACCAAAACCCCCTCCCCCAAGTTGTTAACAATTTGGTGTACACCATTCTCGATGGCAATAAACTTTGAGAAAACAAGCACACGTGGCATTCTCTCCTTATTCTTTTGTTCCCTTATTTTTAAATTTACATCTCAAGAAGTAGGATTCTTGTTCATGGTTCTGTCTTGTAGAGAGCAACACATACACGCACAAATACACGCAGAATCAAGAATGTCCTGAGAGAACATTACTTCAACAAAAAAATATTGTGATACACTACACAATAGTGTTGGAGAAGAGAGAAAATTGATAGAGAGTACTTAGCTGTTGTGCTGAGGGGCAAATCTCTAGGCTCAGAAAAATGACAGACTTAAAATTTAAAAAAAAACCCTGCATATGTGATTATGGTGATCTTCAGAATATAATAGAAGTGCTGCAAATTTGAAAACAGGCAAAATTCCAATTTTCAAAACAGAACAAAAAGATAGATTCCAGAGACTATAGACCAGTAAACTTGATGTTGGTTCTAAGGGAATTCTCACAGAATATTATATAGATGGCTCCTAGGAGGTACTTCCCAGGAGCAAGCAGGGATACATTAATAAGGTACCATGACAAACCAGCTCATATTTTATTTTGAATGATGTGACATCAACCTCCAAGGTACCCCCCAGTGAACCAGGCATCTTGTCATTCATGACATGACCTTGTGTGGTATCCTCCCACAATTAATGAGGGCTGACCTGTGTGGCCAATAGAATATGGATGAAGTGCTAATGTATGACGTATAAAGCTAGGTCATAAAAGACATTGAAGCGTCTACCTAGGTGTCTCAGATTGCTTGATCTGGTGGAAACCATTTGCCAGGGTTTGAAGACATTGAAGCAGCCCTGTGGTGAGACCTACATGGAGAAGAACTGAGGCCTGTGGACAACATCCAATACCATCTTGCCAATTATGTAATGAGTTACATTGGAAGTGAATTTCCCAGCCCCATTCAAGCCCTAAGATGATAGCACTCACAGGTAACATCTGACTGCAACTTCATGACAGACCCTGAACTAAGCCACTCCTAAATTCTAACCCATAGAAAACATGAGAGATAAGAAAAGATATTTTTACACCACTAAATTTTGGGATGAATTGTTAACAAAGCAATAAATAACTAGTCAAATGAGTTGCTCACCAAGTAGACCAGGATACTACTATAGTCAATGTATTTTTATTTCAGTAAAGAATCTTATAATATCCTCTTAGACTAGATAGGCAAATGTGGGATGGAAAAAGCACAGAAGGGCATGATTAGATGAACAAAACAGTTGACTAACGAATCAATAGCAAATTGAAGAGAATTTGTGATACTGATATAAGGTTATGCTGAGCATAATGAAATATATATTCTGGAGTAGCACTGTTCAGTAGAACTTCTGTGGTGGTAAAAATGTTCAATATCTGCACTGTTAATTAAGTATGATAGCCTCTAAAAACATTTGGCTGATTACTTGAAATGTGACTATTACAACTTAGGAATTGAATTTTAAATTTATTTTAATTGAGGTAACTTTAAATTTATTTATACAGTGCATAATTTATACAGTGTATAATTTAAAATTATACAATGGCTAGAGACCACTATACTGGACAGTGCAACTCTCTATGATTTAAGAAATAAGGTTTGTTAAAATTAGTGGAAAAATAAATAGAATCGTAAGGAGAGAAACTCTAAAAGGAATGTGATACAGATTTTCTGTCCTTGTCTTGGTTTTCAACTTATTTATCAATGTTTCAGGTGACAACATTGAAAGACATGCATATAACTTTTGTTGATGAACCCAAACTGTGAAGAATTATTAATATATAGGTTGACCACTCCAAGGCCAAGCCAGAAGGGGGTAGTGCTAAGAAAATGATTGGGCTGAGACATAAGGTAGTCTTTAGGGTTAATTCAAAGGAAAGGGTCCCAAGGTCAGAATAGGGTAGAGAAGACAAGCAATAAATTGGCCATAGGTTTGGGAGGCAGTGAAGCAGACAAGCTGAGAAGATAAAACTAGAGATGAGACTGGAGCTGCCAGGAAGCTAGAATGATGAATGAGCAGGGGGTTAGGAAAGGGAGGCAGGGGGCAAACTGAAGTGGAGCAAAGAATAAGCACACATGAAGGCCCGTTCTGCTGGCTTTTGGCTGTCTTGTTCCTCTGGTTGTTTTTGCTTATGGCATTTTGCATTCCCTCTGGGCATGGACTAGAGCATTAAAGTAGCAGGGGCATTCTGTAGAGAATCAGACTGTGCAAGAACCTAGAATTATTGGCCTAAACCAACCAGGTGACATTTTACAGATATAAGTGTGAATCTTTGCATCTTGGTTTGAAAAACAAATAATCAATTCCATAAGAACAAGAAGGGGAGAAACAACTTTAAAAGGTAACGTTAATCTAGTATTGCAGTGATACCAGAAAGACCAGTAAGATAACCAAATCAAGGACAATTTTTTTAATTGTACCCAGGTAAAGACACCAGAAGAGGGCTAATTATTTCAGAATATTATATTTAAACAAATTAGTCTCCAAACTAGGGAAAGTGAATAATGGTGAATAATTTAGAAATTATGACATTTGGAAATGTTGAGGGACTGGTGATGTACAGCCTTTTGAGGAGAAGGCTTAGGGAGATGGAGTAGCTATCTTCACATATTTTTAATGGAAGTCATAAAAAAGAAGGATCAGTGGATAGATGTTCCAAGAAGGTAAAACATATAGCAATTTAAAGAATTTAATTTAAGATTTACATTAATTTAAATTTAAATTCTTTAAATTAAAGAATTAAAGAATTTAATTTAATTTTAATAGTTGTCACTATAAAGAATTAGCTGCTTTATGAAGGAAAGAACACTCTCTAACTGGAAATATTTCAAGAGGAGACTACCCTGGATCATCTGCCCTGGATTTGTACAAAGAACTCATGGATTAGAAGGTAGATTGAACTAAAGCAACCCTAAATCCTTTCCAATTCTGAGAAACTGCAACTACTGTTCTTTTCCCCTATGTATTGTGGTCTCTGGCTATTCACTCAGAAGGCATTGCTATTCTGTTTCCAACTTAGGGACATGTACTATCCTTAAGTCACACCCATGAAACTACATTTTATATAAAGTCACAGAACAAATGCTACACTTGGTTAGAATTCAAAGACATAACTAGCTATTTTTATATGTGGAGCAAGTGCCAAGCAATGCAAACATTGCCACCCCTCCTTCCCTCTCCCTTTAGCCTCCTCCTGATCCTAGGCGTTACCACACAAAGTGCACTCTCAATCACAATCTGCAAGTATGTACTTCCATTTCTTCTGTTTTTCTCTTTGCAGTATTCAAACGTTAAAGAGGGTCTTTAAGTTCAGGTTTGTTTGTGTGTGTGTGTGTGTGTGTGTGTGTGTGTGTGTGTGTGTGTGTTGGGGGGGTAGTGTGTTACTTCTGGGAATGTGTGACTATGCTACTCTCCCAACCATAATTTAGGGAACAAATCCAATCAATTATTCCTCTCATAGTGCTTCCAAGAAGAATCTGTGAGAATGGTACATGCCCTACATGATATACATTCTCATCCAAGGAGGATGCTGAAAGCACAGTGATAGTATTCTGTAATATTTTTCCATTTACAATAACCATACATACTTGCTGTAACAAGTCAAGTCATATATGGATGTGTAAAGAAAAAGTTAATAATCGCTTCTTCTCTCATCTCACATCATTGAGATAATCAGTGTTAATGTCTGGGTTTCATCTTTCCATACTTTTATCTTTTCTCATAAAAATATGCAAGCATAATATATTTTCCTCTATTTTTTAAATGAGAAGATAAGATTGTACTATACATATCACTCAGCAACTTGTTTTATTTCACTTAATATTTTATACACAGCAAAGCATATAGATCTAACTTACTGTTTTAAGAGCTTCAGGAAAAGACTGTTAGCTTTGATCACATAAAAACTAAAATAATTCAATGGACCTGGAAAAATATTTGCAATATATAGGACCAACAAATTCTTAATCTCACTAATAGGCAAGGAGCTATTAAAAATTGATAGAGAAAAAAATCTCCCCAATGGAAAAATGGGCAAAAGCTATGAATAGGCAATTCACAGAAGAAGAAATACAAGTAACAAATAAATATATAAAAACTTGCTCTACTTCATAGTAGTCAGGGAAAATTAAATCCAGAGAAAAAGCATATTTCATTAAAATTATGAAACTAATAAAACTTTATTGTAAAAAAAGGGTAACAGTAAAACTATGAAATAAAAGTATATAAAGTAAAGCATAATCTCATCTTTACCTTTGCAGTCTCACTTTCCATGAGTTAACAGCATTTACTATTTACCACACAATTCTCCATTCTTTTACAAACCTAAACAAACCCATAATAAAGGCTATTCTTTTACATTATTTTTTTCTTTTTAACTATTTAATTGAAGTATATCTAACTTAAAATATTATTTTAGTTTCAGGTGTATGACATAGTGATTAGACATTTATATACAATATGAATTGATCACCACAATGTATAGTAACGATCTGTCACCACACAAAGTTATTACAATATTATTGACTATTCTCTATGCTGTACATTACATCCCAGTGACTTATTTATTTTGTAACTGGAAGTTTGTACTTCTTAATCCTTTTCATCTATTTCACCCAACCCCTCAAACTCTTCCTCTCTAAAGACCATCAGTTTTTTCCTCTGTTTCTATGGGTCTGTTTCTGTTTTGTTTGTTAATTTGTTTTGTTTTTTAGCTTCCACAAATAAGTGAAGTAATATGGTATTTTTCTTTCTCTGACTGACTTATTTGATTTAGCATAACACCCTCTTAGTCTATCCGTGTTGTTGCAAATGGCACAATTTCATTCTTCTTTATGGCTGAATAATATTCCATTATATATATACACACACACATTATATGTATATATATATACATACATATACATACACATATCACATCTTCTTTATCCATTCATCTGTTGATGGACACTTAGGTTGCTTCTACATCTTGGCTATTGTAAATAATGCTGGAATGAACATAGGGATGTGTGTATATATATATTCTTTTTTTTGGTGTGTGGTACGCGGGCCTCTCACTGTTGTGGCCTCTCCCATTGCGGAGCACAGGCTCCGGACGCGCAGGCTCAGCAGCCATGGCTCACGGGCCCAGCCACTCCACGGCATGAGGGATCTTCCCGGACCGGGGCACAAACCCGTGTCCCCTGCATCGGCAGGCGGACTCTCAACCACTGTGCCACCAGGGAAGCCCTGTATATATATTCTAATTAGTGTTTTCATTTTCTTCTGATAAATGCCCAGAAGTGGAATTTCTGGATCATATGGCAGTTCTATTTTTAATTTTATGAGGAACCTTCATGCTCTTTTGCATAGTGGTTGCACCAATTTTCATTCCTACCAACAGTGCACATGGGTTCCCCCATCCTCACCAACACATGTTAGTTCTAGCCTTTTTGATAGTAGCCATTCTGACAGGTGTGAGGTGATATCTCATGGTGGTTTTGATTTGCATTTCCCTGATGATTTGTGATGTTCAGCATCTTTTCATGTACGTGTTATCCATCTATATGTTTTCTTTGGAAAAATATAGATCTTCTGCCCATTTTTAATCAGACTGCTTTTTTTCTGACATTGAGTTGTATGAGCTTGTTATATGTTTTGATATTATCACCTTATCAGATATGTGATTTGCAAATGTTTTCTCCCATTCCATAGGTTGCCTTTAAATTTTGTTGATTGTTTACTTTGCTGTGCAAAAGCTTTTTAGTTTTATATAATCTCATTTGTTTATTTTTGCTTTTGTTCCCCTTGCCTGAGGAAACAGATCCAAAAAATTATTGCTAAGATGGATGTCAAAGAGCATATTTCCTATGCTTTATTCAAGGAGTTTTATAGTTTCAGGTATTATATTTACGTCTTTAATCCATTTGGGGGTGATGTTTGTTTGTTTAGGGAATAAAAAAGTGGTCCAAAAAAAAGTGGTCCACTTTCATTCTTTTGCATGTAGCTGTCCAGTTTTCCCAGCACCATTTATTGAAGAGACTATCTTTTCCCCACTGTATATTCATAGCCCCTTTGTCGTAAATTAATTGACCTTGTAAGCATAGGTTTGTTTCTGGGCTTTCTTTTCTGTTCCACTGATCTGTGTATTTGTTTTTGTTTTGGTGTCAGTACCATACAGTTTTGATCACTATACCTTTGTAGTAAAGTTTGAAATCAGGGAACATAAAACTTCCAGCTTTGTTCTTCTTCTTAAGATTGCATTGGCTAGTCAGGTTTTTTGTGTGTGTGGTTCCATACAAAATTTAAGATTGTTTGTTCCAGTTCTGTAAAAAATGCCATTGGGATTTTGATAGGGATTGCATTGAATCTGTAGATTGCTTTGCATAGTATGAACATTTTAACAATATTAATTCTTAAAATCCATGAGCACAGTGTATATTTCCATTTGTTTGTGTCATCTTATATTTCTTTCATCAATGCCTTATAGTTTCCAGAGTACAGGTCTTTCACTTCCTATATTAAATTTATTCCTAGGTATTTTATTCTTTTTGATGCAATTGTAAATAGGATTGTTTTCTTACTTTCTCTTTCTGATAGTTTGCTATTAGTGTATAGAAATGCAAATGATTCTGTTTATTGACTTTGTAACTACAACTTTACTGAATTTATTTATAGGATATAACAGTTTTTGGTGGAGTCTTTAGAGTTTTCTTATATAGTGTCATGTTATGTGCAAGTAGTGACAGTTTTACTTCTTCCTTTCCAATTTGGCTGGCTTTATATCTCTTTTTTGGTCTGATTACTGTGGCTAGGACTTCCAATACTATGTTGAATAAAAGTGGCAAAAGTGTGAATCCTTGACTTGTTGCTGACTTTAGAGGAAAAATTTTCAGCTTGTCATTTTTGAGTATTATGTTAGCTGTGGATTGGTCATATATGGCCTTTACTATGCTGAGGGATGTTCTCTCTACACCCATTTTGTTGAAAGTTTTTAACATAAATGGATATTGAATTTCGTCAAATGCTTTTTCTGAATCTATTGCGATGATCATATGATTTTTATACATTGTTAACATAGTGTATCATGTTCGCTGATTTATGGATATTGAAACATCCTTGTATCACTGGAATAAATCCCACTTGAACATGGTGTATGATCTTTTTAATGTATTGTTGAATTTGGCTTGCTAATAATTTGTTGAGGACTTTTGCATCTATGTTCATCAGGGATATTGGCCTGTAATTTTCTTCTTTGTAATGTCTTTATCTGGCCTTTGTTTCAGGGTAATGCTAGCCTCATAAAATAAGTTTGGAAACATTTCTTCCCGTTTAATTTTTTGAAATAATTTGAGGATAGATATTAACTCTTTAAATATTTGGTAGAAATCACCTGTGATGCCCTGGACTTTTGTTTGTTGGGAGTTTTTGATTACTGATTCAATTGCATTACTAGTAATCAGTCTGTTCATATTTTCTACTTCTTCCTGATTCAGTCTTGGAAGATTTTATGTTTATAGGAATTTATTCATTTATTCTTGGTTGTCTAATATTTTGGTGTATAGTTGTTCATAGTTATCTCTTATAATACTTGGTTTTTCTGTGGTATGTGTTGTAACTTCTCCTTTTTCATTTTTGATTTCATTTATTTGGACCCTGTCTCTTTTTCTCTTGATGAATCTAGCTAAAGGTTTATCAATTTTGTTTATCTTTTCAAAGAAGCAGCCATGAGTTTCATTGATCTTTTCTATTGCTGTTTTTTTTTAAAATCTCTATTTTATTTCCACTATGATCTTTGTCATTTCCTTCCTTCTACTAACTTTGGGCTTTGTTTGTTCTTCTTTTCCTAGTTCTTTTAAATGTAAACTTAGATTATTTGAGATTTTTCCTGAGGTAGGCCTGTATCACTGTAAACTTCCCTCTTAGAACTGCTTTTGCTGTGTCCCATAGCTTTTGGAATATTGTGTTTCCATTTTCATTTGTCTATAGGTATTTATTGATTTCCTCTTTGATTTCTTCAATGACACATTGGTCATTTAGTAGCATGCTGTTTAGACTCCAGGTGTTTGTGTTTTCTGCAGTTTTTTTCTTGTAATTAATTTCTAGTCTTACCCCACTGTGGTCACAAAAAATGCTTGATATGATGTCAACCTTCTTAAATTTGAGACATTTTGTGACCTCACATGTGATCTATCCTGGAGAATGTTCCATGTACACTTGAAAAAAATGTGTATTCTTCTATTTTGGGGTGGAATGTGTTATATATATCTACTAAGTTTATCTGGTCTAATGTATCATTTAAGGCCAATGTTTCCTTCTTAATTTTTTTTTGGTCTGGATGATTTATCCACTGATGTTTTTTAAGTAGGGTGTTAAAATACACTAATATTATTGTATTACTGTCAATTTCTCTCTTTATGTATTTGCTTTATGTATTTCAGTGCTCCTATGTTGGGTGCATAGATATTTACAAGTGTTATATCCTCTTTTGGGATTGATACCTTTATAATCATATAATGGCTATGTCTCTTGTTGCAGTCTTTGTTTTAAAGATTACTTTCTCTGATGTAAGTATTGCTACCCCAGCTGTTTTTGGTTTCCATTAACATGGAATATCTTTCTCCATCCCCTCATTTTCAGTCTGTGTGTATCTTTAGCTCTTAAAGTGAGCCACTTGTTGGCAGCATATATATGGATCTTCTTTTTTATCCATTCAGCCACACTATGTCTTTTAATTGGAACATTTAGTTCATTTACATTTACAGTAATCATTGATAACTATGTACTTATTGCCATCTTGTTAACTGTTTCATGGTGGTTTTTATATTTCTTTTTGTTTTTGTATTTCGTCTCTGTTTCTTTCTTCTCTCATTTTCCCCCTGTGATTTGATGACTTTCTTTAGTGTTTTCTTTGTATTCCTTTCTTCTAATTTTTTGTGTATCCGTTATAGGTTTTTGATTTGTGGTTACCATGAGGTTCATGTATAAAAACCCATGTAAGAAATGGAAAAATTCTTAGCAAAGCACAACCTTCCAAGACTGAAACAGGAAGAAATAGAAAATATAAAGAGACCAAACACAAGCACTAAAATTGAGACTGTGATTAAAAATCTTCCAACAAACAAAAGTCCAGGACCAGATGGCTTCACAGGCGAATTCTATCAAACATTTAGAGAAGAGCTAACACCTGTACTTCTCAAACCCTTCCAAAATATAGCAGAGGGAGGAACACTCCCAAACTCATTCTAGGAGGCCACCATCACCCTGATAGCAAAACCAGACAAAGGTGACATAAAGAAATAAAACTACAGGCCAACATCACTGATGAACATAGATGCAAAAATCCAAAACAAAATACTAGCAAACAGAATCCAACAGCACATTAAAAGGATCATACACCATGATCAAGTGGGGTTTATCCCAGGAATGCAAGGATTTTTCAATATATGCAAATCAATCAATATGATACACCATATTAACAAATTGAAGGACAAAAACCATAGGATCATCTCAATAGATACAGAAAAAGGTTTTGACAAAATTCAACACGCATTTATGATAAAAACCCTCCAGAAAGTAGGCATAGAGGGAACTTTCCTCAACATAATAAAGGCCATATATGACAAACTCACCGCCAACATTGTTCTCAAAGGTGAAAAACTGAAACCATTTCCTCTAAGATCAGGAACAAGACAAAGTTGTCCACTATCACCACTATTATTCAACATAGTTTTGGAAGTTTTAGCCACAGCAATCAGAGAAGATAAAGAAA
>NC_041234.1:81382628-81389934 GCF_002837175.3 Physeter macrocephalus | reverse complement strand
TACACTAATGATGAAAAATCTGAAAGAGAAATTAAGGAAAAACTCCCATTTACCATTGCAACAAAAAGAACAAAATACCTAGGAATAAACTTATCTAAGAAGACAAAAGCCCTGTATGCAAAAAACTATAAGACACTGATGAAAGAAATTAAAGATGATACCAACAGATGGAGAGATATACCATGTTCTTGGATTGGAAGAATCAATATTGTGAAAATGACTATACTACCCAAAGCAATCTACAGATACAATGCAATATCTATCAAACTACCAATGGCATTTTTCACAGAACTAGAGCAAAAAATTTCACAATTTGTATGGAAACAGAAAATATCCTGAATAGCCAAAGCAACCTTGAGAAAGAAAAATGGAGCTGGAGGAATCAGGCCCCCACACTTCAGACTATACTACAAAGCTACAGTAATCAATACAGTATGGTACTGGCACAGAAACAGAAATATAGATAAATGGAATAGGATAGAAAGCCCAGAGATAAACCCATGCACATATGGTCATCTTATTTTTGATAAAGGAGGCAAGAATATACAATGGAGAAAAGACAGTCTCTTGAAAAAGTGGTGCTGGGAAAACTGGATAGCTATATATAAAAGAATGAAATTAGAACACTCCCTAACACCATGCAGAAAAAAAATAAACTCAAAATAGATTAAAGACCTAAACGTAAGGCCACACACTCTAAAACTCTTAAAGGAAAACAGAGGCAGAACACTCTATGACATAAATCACAGCAAGATCCTTTTTGACCCACCTCCTAGAGAAATAGAAATAAAAACAAAAATAAACAAATGGGACCTAATGAAACTTAAAAGCTTTTTGCACAGCAAAGGAAACCATAAACATGATGGAAAGACAACCCTCAGAATGGGAAAAAATATTTGCAATCGAAGCAACTGACAAAGGATTAATCTCCAAAATTTACAAGCAGCTCATGCAGCTCAATATCAATGAAACAAACAACCCAATCCAAAAATGGGTGGAAGACCTAAATAGACATTTCGCCAAAGAAGATATACAGATTGCCAACAAACACATGAAAGAATGCTCAACATCACTATTATTAGAGAAATGCAAATCAAAACTACAATGAGGTATCACCTCACACAACCTAAGTGTCCATCGACAGATGAATGGATAAAGAAGATGTGGCACATATATACAATGGAATATTAGCCATAAAAAGAAATGAAATTGAGTTATTTGTAGTGAGGTGGATGGACCTAGAGTCTCTCATATGGAGTGATGTAAGTCAGTAAGAGAAAAACATGTACCGTATGCTAACACATATATATGGAGTCTAAAAATAAAAAAGGTCCTGAAGAACCTAGGGGCAGGACAGGAATAAAGATGCAGACATAGAGAATGGACTTGAGGACACGGGGAGGGGGAAGGGTAAGTTGGGACGAAGTGAGAGAGTGGCATGGAGATATATACACTACCAAATGTAAAATTGATAGCTAGTGGGAAGCAGCCACACAGCACAGGGAGATCAGCTCGGTGCTTTGTGACCACCTAGAGGGGTGGGATAGGGAGGGTTGGAGGGAGATGCAAGAGGGAGGAGATATGGGGATATATGTATATGTATGGCTGATTCACTTTGTTTTAAAGCAGAAACTAACACACCATTGTAGAGCAATTATACTCCAATAACAATGTTAAAAGAAAAACAACCTATGTATATAGCAGTCTACTTTAATTTAATGGTTGCTTAGGTTCTAGCATATTTTAAAAGCAGTACATTTTTACTCCCCCTTTCTCATTTTATGTTTTTGACATATACTTTACATATTTTAATATTGTGTATTGTTTAATTATTTTAGATATAGATGATTTTACTAATTTTGTCTTTTAACCTTCATACTAGCTTTATAGATGATTGATCCACTACTTTTACTATATGTTTGCCTTTACCAGTGAGAGTTTTTCTTTCATGATTTTCTTATTTCTAAATATGGCCTTTTCTTTTCTTTTATGTTATGTTTAAAGAAGTCCCTATAATGAACTCCTTTAGCTTTTGCTTGTCTGGGAAAACCCTGATGTCTCCAATTCTGAACAACTTTGCTGAGTAGAGTATTTTTGTTCGTAAGTTTTTTTTTTTCTTTCAGCCCTTTGAATATATCAACCCAGTCCCTTCTGGCCTCTAAAGTTTCTGCTGAAAAATCAGCTGGTAGTCTTCTATTGGTTCCCTCATATATAACTAGTTGCTTTTCTGTTGCTGCTTTAAGATTCTATCTTTATATTTAACTTTTGACATTTTAATTATAATTTTTCTTGGTGTACGTCTCTTTGGGTTCATCTTGTTTGGGACTCTCTGTGCTTCCTGGACTTAGATGTCTGTTTCCTTCACCAGGTTAGGGAAGTTTTCAGCTGTTATTTCTTCAGATAGGTTTTCTGTACTTTTCTCTCTCTCTTTTCCTTCCTGGACCCTTACAATGTGAATATTAGTATACTTGATTTTGTTCCAGAGGTCCCTTAAACTGTCTTCATTTTTAAGTCTTTTCTCTTTTAGCTGTTCTCATTGGGTGATTTCCACTACCTTGTCTTCCAGATCACTGGTCCATTCTACTGCATACTCTAATCTGCTGTTGATTCCCTCTATTGTATTTTTCATTTCAGTTATTGTATTCTTGAGATCCATTTGGTTATTTTTTTGTATTTTCTATCTCTTTGTTGAAGTTCTCACTGAGTTCATCCATTCTTCTCCTGAGTTTGGTGGGCATGTTTTTGACTATTGCTTTGAACTCTTTTCCTGGTAAACTGCTTATCTGCCTTTCCTTTAGTGAGCTTTTGTCTTGTTCTTTTGTTTGGAAGGTATTCCTTTGTCTCCTTTATTTTACCTAACTCTCTGTGTTTGTTTCTATGTGTTAGGTATATCAGCTATGTTTCCCTATCTTGAAAGAGTGGCATTATGTGGAAGATGTCCTGTGGGGCCCAGTGGTACAGTCTCTCCAGTCACCAAAACCAGTTTTTCCAGGTGTGCTGTGGTTGGGCTGTGGTTGCTGTGGGTACACTGGTGGGCAGGGTTGGTCCCCAGACTGGCTGGCTGTGAGGCTTGGCTGATACTTCTGTGGGTATCCTGGTGTATGGGGCTGGTTCCTGGCATTGCTGGCTCTGTGAGTTGGTCATGACTGCTATGGACATCCTGATGGGTGGGACTTCTCTCTGACCCTGCTGACTATGAGGACTGGCTATGACTGCTGTTGACATGATGGTGTATGGAGCTGGCCCCCTGGAGTGAGAGCACTTTTGGAGGGGCACTGGTGCTGGCCAAGGTGGCCCACTGGGTAGGGCAGGGCAGAGCTGCTTTGGAAGGACATGTGGGGTGGGGTCATGGTGTTAGCTAGGTTGGTGGAGAGTGACAGAAATGGTACCCATAACTGTCAGGCCAGCTAGGTGAAAGATTTTGTTTTAAAAATGACACCTATTGGCACTTCTATACCCAGAGAAAGTTCCACCAGATTCCCTTCTATCTCATGCCCTGAAATTAGTCAATTTATCTCTTTCTCATATGACACAGGGACTCTGTAAGCTGCTGCCTCTGCAATTGGGCCTTAGAGTAAATGAATATGTACATGAACCATTCAAGAGTACAGTCTCTGTTTTCCACAGCCCTCTGGCTCTTCTGGACATAAGTGTGGCTGGTTTCAAAGCCATACAATATGGGGACTTAACTTCCCAATGCAGTCCTCTGGGCTGGGGAGTCTGACATAGGACTCAGAGCCCTTTCTACTTAGAGCAGACCTTTGTAGTTTTGATATTCCTCCTGCTTGGGGGTTGCTGCACTAGGAGAGTGGATTCTGACTAGACTACCTCTCTGCCTCTCCTACCTATCTTGATAAGGCCTTTTGTTTGTATCCTTTGTTATAGAAAATCTGTTCTGCTTGTCTTCAGGTCATTCTTGGAGATAGTGGTTCTATAAGTAGTGGTAGTTTTGGTGCATCCATGGGAGGAGATGAGCTCACGATCTTCCTACCACACCATCTTGATCTGGACCAACAAAAGCTATTTTAAATAAAATTGTGACCTCCTAAGTATATTACCTTGAAACCTGCTTTTTTCATTTAACAATTTTCATGGATATCTCCCTGGTCAATGTGCAAAGACTTAGTCCATTGTTTTAAATATCTACATAGTATTCCATAGATTAGATCTATCACAATTTATTCAACCTATTCGTGGACTTTCAAGTAGTTTCCAGATTTTACTCCCTTATAAATAATCCTTCAGTAAATATCCTTATAGTTATACCTTATGTGCTGATGCTTATATTATCTATTACAGATTTTCAGAACTGAAATTTCTATCTCAAAGGTTATGGGCATTTAAAATTTTTAATAATATCATCACATTGCTTTCCAAATGTTTGGTGGTAAACACATTCTTACCAGCAGTTTACCAGGGTTCTCATATTTCTACACATTTGCTCCAATAGGTGATTCCAATATTTTTTATTTTTCTTTGTATTTTATTTTATTTATTTATTTAAACACCTTTATTGGAGTATAATTGTTTACACTGTTGTGTTAGTTTATGCTGTACAACAAAGTGAATCAGCTATACATATACATATATCCCCATATCCCCTCCCCTCTTGCGTCTCCCTCCCACCCTCCCTATCCCACCCCTCTAGGTGGTCAAAAAGCACCGAGCTCATCACCCTGAGCTATGTGGCTGCTTCCCACTAGCTATCTATTTTACATTTGGTCATATATACATGTCCATGCCACTCTCTCACTTCATCCCAGCTTACACCTCCCCCTCCCCGTGTCCTCAAGTCCATTCTCTATGTCTGTGTCTACATTCCTGTCCTGCCACTAGATTCTTCAGAAATATTTTTGTTTTTAGATTCAAGGTATATGTGTTAGCATACGGTATTTGTTTTTCTCTTTCTGACTTACTTCACTCTGTATGTCAGACTCTAGGTTTTCTTTGTATTTTAAAATAACAATTGTTTTTCCATGCTGCTTGTTTCATGACAAAATATAAGCCTACAAATGTTCATGCATATCAATAATTATTCTCATTTTTATGCAAATATAATGCATATACATATACCACATAAAATAAAAGGTATATGCTATTCGACTCTGTGTGCCTAAATTATTTTGTGGGACCTTGATTTTTTAAAATTAAGACTTTATATTTTTGAGCAGTTTTAGTTTCACAGCAAAATTGGGGGGAAGGTACAGAGTTTTTCCAGATACCCCTGCTCCCACACATGCATAGTCTCCCCCATTATCAACATCTCCCATAAGAGTGGGATATTTGTTACAATTGATGAACCTACACTGACACATCATAATGACCAAAGTCCATAGTTTAATATTAGGGTTCACTCTTGGTGTTGTACATTCTATGGATTTGGACAAATGTATAATGATATGCATGTATCATCATGGTGTCATACAGAGTATTTTCACTGTCCTAAAAATCCTCTGTGCTCCACCTATTTATTCCTCCCTCCCCAACTGCTGCCAACCACTGATCTTGCTGTCTATAAAATTTTACATTTTCTAGTAAAGGTAAAGTCATATAGCTGGAATTATACAGTATATAGTCTTTTGAGATTGACTTTTTCACTTAGTAATATGCACTTATGTTTCCTCTATGTCTTTTCACAGCTTGGTATCTCGTTTTTTTTAGTGTTGCATAATGTTCCATTGTCTGGATGTACCACAGTTTATTTGCACATTCACCTACTGAAGGAAATATCAGTTGCTTTCATATTTTAGCAATTATGAATAAAGTTGCTACAGACATCTGTGGGCAAGTTTTTGTGTGGATATAAGATTTTAATTCCCTTGGGTAAATACCAAGAAGAATGATTGTTGAATTATTTGGTAAGAGTATGTTCAGTTATGTCAAAAACCACCAAACAATCTTCCAAAATGTTTATACCATTTTGCATTCTCTCCAGTAATGAATGAAAGTTTCTGTTGTTCCACATCCTTGCCAGCATTGTGTTTCCAGTGTTCTGTATTTTGGCCATTGTAATAAATGTGTGGTGGTATCTCATTATTGTTTTAATTTGCATTTCCCTGATGACATATAATGTGGAGCATCTTTTCATAAGCTTATGTGCCATCAGTATCTCTTTGTTGGTGAGATTTCCATTAAAATTTTTGGACAATTTTTAAATTGGATTTCTTTCCTTGTTGTGGAGTGTTAAGAGTTATTTGTATATTTATATAACCAGGCTTTTATCAGATGTGTCTTTTGTAAATGTTTTCTCCCATTCTGTGCCTTGTTTTATTCTCTTGACATTGCCTTTCACAGAGCAGAAGTTGTTAATTTTAATGAAGTCCAGCTTATCAATTATTTCTTTCATAGGGTGTGCCTTTGGTATTGTATCTATAAAGTCATCAGCATACACAAGGTTTTTTTTTAATTTTTAAATTTTATTTTTTTATTTTTTTATACAGCAGGTTCTTACTAGTCATCAATTTATACACATCAGTGTATACATGTCAATCCCAATTGCCCAATTCATCACACCACCATCCCCAACCCCTCACGGCTTTCCCCCCTTGGTGTCCATACGTTTGTTCTCTACATCTGTGTCTCAACTTCTGCCCTGCAAACCGGTTCATCTGTACCATTTTTCTAGGTTCCACATACATGTGTTAATATACGATATTTGTTTTTCTCTTTCTGACTTACTTCACTCGGTATGACAGTCTCTAGATCCATCCACGTCTCAACAAATGACCCAATTTCTTTCCTTTTTATGGCTGAGTAATAGTTCATTGTATATATATACCATACTTTCTTTATCCATTCGTCTGTCGATGGGCATTTAGGTTGCTTTCATGACCTGGCTATTGTAAATAGTGCTGCAATGACCTTTGGGGTGCATGCGTCTTTTTGAATTATGGTTTTCTCTGGGTATATGCCCAGTAGTGGAATTGCTGGATCATATGGTAATTCTATTTTTAGTTTTTTAGGGAACCTCCATAATTTTCTCCATAGTGGCTGTATCAATTTACATTCCCACCAACAGTGCAAGAGGGTTCCCTTTTCTCCACACCCTCTCCAGCATTTGTTGTTTGTAGATTTTCTGATGATGCCCATTCTGACGGTGCGAGGTGATACCTCATTGTAGTTTTGATTTGCATTTCTCTAATAATTAGTGACGTTGAGAAGCTTTTCCTGTGCTTCTTGGCCATCTGTATGTCTTCTTTGGAGAAATGTCTATTTAGGTCTTCTGCCCATTTTTGGATTGGGTTGTTTGTTTCTTTAATTTTGAGCTGCATGAGCTGTTTATATATTTTGGAGATTAATCCTTTGT
>NC_041234.1:81381921-81382393 GCF_002837175.3 Physeter macrocephalus | reverse complement strand
GTTTTCCCAGCACCACTTATTGAAGAGACTCTCTTTTCTCCATTGTATATCCTTGATTCCTTTGTCATAGACTACTTGACCATAGGTGCGTGGGTTTATCTCTGGGCTTTCTATCTTGTTCCATTGATCTATGTTTTTGCTTTTGTGCCAGTACCATATTGCCTTGACTACTGTAGCTTTGTAGTATAGTCTGAGGTCAGGGAGTCTGATTCCTCCCGCTCCATTTTTTCCCCTCAAGACTGCTTTGGCTATTCAGGGTGTTTTGTGTCTCCATACAAATTTTAAGATTTTTTGTTCTAGTTCTGTAAAACATGCCATTGGTAATTTGATAGGGATTGCATTGAATCTGTAGATTGCTTTGGGTAGTATAGTCATTTTCACAATATTGATTCTTCCAATCCAAGAACATGGTATATCTCTCCATCTGTTGGTATCATCTTTAATTTCTTTCATCAGTGTCTTATAGTTTTCT
>NC_041234.1:81381033-81381562 GCF_002837175.3 Physeter macrocephalus | reverse complement strand
CTTGTCTTGTTCCTGATCTTAGAGGAAATGATTTCAGTTTTTCACCATTGAGAATGATGTTTGCTGTGGGTTTGTCGTATATGGCCTTTATTATGTTGAGGTAGGTTCCCTCTATGCCCACTTTCTGGAGAGTTTTTAAAATAAATCGGTGTTGAATTTGTCAAAAGCTTTTTCCACATCTATTGAGATGATCATATGTTTTTATTCTTCAATTTGTTAATATGGTGTATTAGGTTGATTGATTTGCATATATTGAAGAATCTTTGCATCCCTGGGATAAATCCCACTTGATCATGGTGTATGATCCTTTTAATATGTTGTTGGATTCTGTTTGCTAGTCTTTTGTTGAGGATTTTTGCGTCTATATTCATCAGTGATATTGGTCTGTAATTTTCTTTTCTTGTACTATCTTTGTCTGGTTTTGGTATCACAGTGATGGTGGCCTCATAGAATGAGTTTGGGGGTGTTCCTTCCTCTGCAATTTTTTGGAAGAGTTTGAGAAGGATGGGTGTTATCTCTTCTCTAAATA
>NC_041234.1:81379420-81380475 GCF_002837175.3 Physeter macrocephalus | reverse complement strand
GATTGGTCTGTTCGTATTTTCTGTTTCTTCCTGGTTCAGTCTTGGCAGGTTATACCTTTCTAAGAATTTGTCCATTTCTTCCAGGTTGTCCATATTATTGGCATAGAGTTGCTTGTAGTAGTCTCTTAGGATGCTTTGTATTTCTTCAGTGTCTGTTGTAACTGCTCCTTTTTCATTTCTAATTTTATTGATTTGAGTCCTCTCACTCTTTTTCTTGATGAGTCTGGCTAATGGTTTATCAATTTTGTTTATCTTCTCAAAGAACCAGCTTTTAGTTTTATTGATCTTTCCTATTGTTTTCTTTGTTTCTATTTCATTTATTTCTGCTCTGATCTTTATGATTTCTTTCCTTCTGCTAACTTTGGGTTTTGTTTGCTCTTCTTTCTCTATTTCCTTTAGGTTTAAGTTTAGATTGTTTATTTGAGATTTTTCTTGTTTTTTGAGGCAGGCTATTATAGCTATAAACTTCCCTCTCTGAACTGCTTTTGCTGCATCCCATAGGTTTTGGATCGTCCTGTTTTCATTGTCATTTGTCTCTAGGTATTTTTTGATTTCCTCTTTGATTTCTTCATTGATCTCTTGGTTATTTAGTAACGTATTGTTTAGCCTCCATGTATTTGTGGTTTTTACCTTTTTTTCCCCTGTTATTCATTTCTAATCTCAAAGTGTTGTGGTCAGAAAAGATGCTGGGTATGATTTCAATTTTCTTAAATTTACTGAGGCTTGATTTGTGACCGAAGATGTGATCTATCCTGGAGAATGTTCTGTGCGCACTTGAGAAGAAAGTGTAATCTGCTGTTTTTGGATGGAATGTCCTATAAATATCACCTAAATCTATCTGGTCTATTGTGTCATTTAAAGCCTCTCTTTGTTATTTATTTTCATTTTGGTGATCTGTCCATTGGTGTAAATGAGGTGTTAAAGTCCCCCACTATTATTGTGTTACTGTCGATTTCCTCTTTTATAGCTTTTAGCAGTTGCCTTATGTATTGAGGTGCTCCTACGTTGGGTGCATATATATTTATAATTGTTATATCTTATTCTTGGATTGATCC
>NC_041234.1:81371942-81379287 GCF_002837175.3 Physeter macrocephalus | reverse complement strand
AAGCTGGTTTGGTGGTGCTGAATTCTCTTAGCTTTTGCTTGTCTGTAAAGCTTTTGATTTCTCCATCAAATCTGAATGAGATCCTTGCAGGGTAGAGTAATCTTGGTTGTAGGTTCTTCCCTTTCATCACTTTAAGTATATCATGCCACTCCCTTCTGGCTTGTAGAGTTTCTGCTGAGAAATCACCTGTTAACCTTATGGGAGTTGCCTTGTATGTTATTTGTCATTTTTCCCTTGCTACTTTCAATAATTTTTCTGTCTTTTTTTTTTTTTTTTTGCGGTACGCGGACCTCTCACTGCTGTGGTCTCTCCCATTGTGGAGCACAGGCTCCGGACGCGCAGGCTCAGTGGCCATGGCTCACGGGCCTAGCCGCTCTGCGGCATGTGGGATCTTCCCGGACCGGGACATGAACCCGTGTCCCTTGCATCGGCAGGCGGACTCTCAACCACTGCGCCACCAGGGAAGCCACTTCTTTGTCTTTAATTTTTGCCAATTTGATTACTATGTGTCTCTGCATGTTTCTCCTTGGGTTTATCCTGTATGGAACTCGCTGCGCTTCCTGGACTTGGGTGGCTATTTACTTTCCCATGTTAGGGAAGTTTTCGACTATAATCTCTTCAAATATTTTCTCTGGTTCTTTCTCTCTCTCTTCTCCTTCTGAGACCCCTATAATGCAAATGTTGTTGCGTTTAATGTTGTCCCAGAGGTTTCTTAGGGTGTCTTCACTTCTTTTCATTCTTTTTTCTTTATTCTGTTCCGTGGCAGTGAATTCCACCATTCTGTCTTCCAGGTCACTTTTCCGTTCTTCTGCCTCAGTTATTCTGCTATTGATTCCTTCTAGTGTGGTTTTCATTTCAGTTATTGTATTGCTCATGTTTGTTTGTTTGTTCTTTAATTCTTCTAGGTCTTTGTTAAACATTTATTCCATCTTCTCGATCTTTGCCTCCATTCTTTTCTGAGGTCCTGGATTATCTTCACTCTCATTATTCTGAATTCTTTTTCTGGAAGGTTGCCTATCTCTACTTCATTTAGTTGTTTTTCTGGGGTTTTATCTTGTTCCTTCATCTGATACAGATCTCTCTGCCTTTTCATCTTGTCTGTCTTTCTGTGAATGTGGTTTTTGTTCCACAGGCCGCAGGATTGTAGTTCTTCTTGCTTCTGCTGTCTGCCCTCTGGTGGATGAGGCTATCTAAGAGGCTTGTGTAAATTTCCTGATGGGAGGGACTGGTGATGGGTAGAGCTGACTGTTGCTCTGGTGGGCAGAGCTCAGTAAAACTTTAACCCACTTGACTGTTGATGGTTGGGGCTGTGTTCCCTCCCTGTTGGTTGTTTGGCCTGAGGCAACCCAACACTGGAGCCTACCTGGGCTCTTTGGTGGGGCTAATGGCAGACTCTGGGAGGACTCACACCAAGGAGTACTTCCCAGAACTTCTGCTGCCAGTGTCCTTGTCCCCATGGTGAGCCACAGCCACCCCCCATCTCTGCAAGAGACCCTCCAACACTAGCAGGTAGGGCTGGTTCAGTCTCCCCTGGGGTCACTGCTCCTTTCCCTGGGTCCCGATGCGCACACTACTTTGTATGTGCCCTTCAAGAGTGGAGTCTCTGTTTCCCCCAGTCCTGTCAAAGTCCTTCAATCAAATCCCACTAGCCTTCAAAGTCTGATTCTCTAGGAATTCCTCCTCCCATTGCCGGACCCTCAGGTTGGGAAGCCGGATGTGGGGCTCAGAACCTTCACTCCAGTTGGTGGACTTCTGTGGTACAAGTGTTCTCCTGTCTGTGAGTCACCCACCCAGCAGTTACGGGATTTGATTTTACTGTGAGTTCGCCCCTCCTACTGTCTCATTGTGGCTTCTCCGTTGTCTTTGGATGTGGGGTATCTTTTCTGGTGAGTTCCAGTGTCTTCCTGTCGATGATTGTCCAGCAGCTAGTTGTGATTCTGGTGTTCTCACAAGTGGGAGTGAGAATACCTCCTTCTACTCCACCATCTTGGTTCCTCCATATCCAATGTTTTCTAGGCATTCTCCTATGTTATCTCCTAGGAGTTTTGTGGTTTTGGTATTTTACAGTTAGGTCTGACTTATTTTGATCAATTTTTATAGCAGGTATAAGGTCTGTATCTAGATTCTTTTGTGTTTTATTTATTTATTTTTACATATTGAAGTCCAACTATTCTAACACCATTTGTTGAAAATACTATTTTTGCTCCATGAATTGCCTTTGCTCCTTTGTCAAAGATCCGTTGAGTATATTTATGTGGGTTTATTTTTTTAGCTTTGTATTCTGTTTCCTTGATTTATTTGTATGTTCTTTTACTAATATCATACTGTCTTGATTAGTGTAGCTTTATATTAAATCTTGAAGTCTGGTAGTGTCAGTCTTCCAACTTTGTTCTCTCCTTCAATGTTGTGTTGGTTATTCTGTGTCTTTTGCCACTCCATATAAACTTTAGAGTTAATTTGTCAATATTCACAAAATGACTTGCTGGGATTTTGATTGGGATTGCATGAAATCTATAGATCAAGTTGGGAAGAATTGACATCTTGACAATATTGTCTTCCTATCCATGAACATGGAGCATCTCTCCATTTATTTAGCTCTTCTTTGATTTCATTTATCAGATTTATGCAGTTTTTCTCATGTAGATTTATACATTTTTTGTGTGTGTGTGTGTGGTATGCGGGCCTTCCTCTGTTGTGGCCTCTCCCGTCGCGGAGCACAGGCTCCGGACGCGCAGGCTCAGCGGCCATGGCTCACGGGCCCAGCCGCTCCGCGGCATGTGGGATCCTCCCATACCGGGGCGCGAACCCGGTTCCCCTGCATCGGCAGGCGGACACGCAACCACTGCGCCACCAGGGAAGCCCCTATACATTTTTTTAGATTTATACCTCAGTATTTCATTTCTAATGTAAATGATATTGTGTTTTAAATTTCAAATTCCACTTGTTCATTGCTAGTATATAGGAAAGTGATTGACTTTGTATATTAACATTGTGTCCTCCATCCTAGCTATAAATGTTTATTAGCTCCAGGAGTTTCTCTGTTGATTCTTTCAGATTTTTTACTTAGGCAATCATGTCTTCTGCAAACAAATACAGTTTTAATTTTTCTTTCTCAATCTGTATACTTTTTATTTCCTTTTTTTGTCTTATTGCATTAATTAGGACTTCCAGGACGATGTTGAAAAGGAGTGTATATGGTTAGGCCATTCAAGATGGCTGTTCTCTTGCTCTCTGTACATCCCCTTGCTCGACCTGCCCTGCTTCTCTCACATGACTATCCAATCCTCTTAATTATAGGGCTTAATTAGTAACTACCTTTGAAGTTGCCCCCTGCCCCAGCTGCTGGTTTCCCTGCTAATTGATGAGTCAACCTGATGTCAATCTCTCCTATTAATGGTAACTTCCTTCTTACCCGAGTAGTGAAGATGGCTACCACGTCCTGCTTGCTGTCTGCTGGCCATGGTGGGGTGTCACTCCAGGACCTCTGTTTCAGACATGTAAGATCCCCTGTCCAATAAACCCTTGATATCTCTGTCACTGTGCTTGGGCTCTTTCTTCAGTCTCAAGGCTGGGCAACTACAAGGCTTGTGGGCCCACAGGGTGTAGCTTAATAATTGACAAGGCAGCCAGGAGGCCATGGAATCTCCTGTGAACACTGAGATGTTGGGAATTAAGGACAGGGAATGGAAAGTTGTGGAGGAAATCCTGAGGTGGCTGTCCACTAGCATGTGGGTCCCTGTGGCAGTTGACTACCATGAGAGATGTCTTTCTCTTCCATTATACTGATGATATTCTGTTGACCTCAGGGTCTCTTTCCAGTTTAAAAGTTGCAGCCCTGTGCTCATAGTTCCTCTGACTGCATGTGAATGGCTGGTGAATACAGACAAAACACAAGGACCTGGATTACCTACAAAATACAAGCATACTCCCAACACGCTACCCATAAACAATAACAGACACAGGATTTAGGGATATTAACTCAGGGACAGACTTGTGAATTGGACATGGCCAGTTACCCGGAGGGGTTTGGTTGGGGCCTGTGGCAATGGCAAAATAATAAAAGAGTACCCTTCGGCTTCTAGTCCTAGCTATGGAAGGGGGCAGAGCAACAATACAGTGTAGTGGAACAACAGCTATATGCAGCCTACAGTGCATTACAACAGGTGGAAGACATTACAAAAGGCCTACCCAAGTCATTGAGCAATGCAGAAAAATGCTACTGGGGGTCTAGAACAGCTGTGCATGACATAGAGGACCCCCATGGACATCGATAGCAACCGAGGAATCCACTTTACCAGCCATGAAGTTCAGGAATGGGCCAATAAAAATGACATACACTGGTATTTCCACCTGCCCTACAACTCCATTGCTGCTGTGCTAACTGGAGGGATGAATGGGCTACTTAAACAGCAGTTGAGACTGGAAACTCGCTCTCAACATGTGGATCAGAGGCTAACTCAAGCCCTATGAACTATAACTGAACATCCCAGGAGCAATCGTCCCAGTGCCTATGTTATGTTAACCCAGAAGCAGCTAGTTAACACGATCAAGTTCAAATGTTGACCACCGAAGGACCTTTGCTGACTATTGATCAGGACAATAACTTACTTTTGCCCTTGCTACAGGATCTACACCCAAGGGAACACATTATAAAATGGCCCTAGGACTGGCAGGTATGTCCCTGGTGGTTTGGGTTTGCCACCCCATGGGGAATAGGATTAGAAAGGGACTTACAGATGTTACCTGTGTTCTACCTGGCCGCACCTAAGACTACTAAGGTAATTTATCCAGATCCCCTACTGGAGAAAGGCACCGCTCTATTAACCATGTGGTCTGTTATTATACTGCCTCTTCAGTATTTGGCACCGGCTGTGGAAACTGAGGGTGGACCGGTAGTATGGTACTGCAGGCCAGGCCAAAGACCAAAGGCAGGGGTGGTATTATCTCAAAATGCTGTTACTGCTTGTATTTTGTTTAATGGTCATGATATTCTCTGTATTGTGCCTGTTAAACATCTCACTTTCATCCCTTGTCTCAGTGGAGGGAATCTCTTCATGGACTGGGCAAAAATGGTGGCCTCACTGTGAAACGAGTTTAATTGCTGGGTCTGCAGTGAGATGTCATTGTTGTCCTCCTCTGGACTTCGATGAAAAACTGACCCAACAAGCACCTGGCTCCAAAGTTTGCCTACCTCCAGGACTCTTGATACTCTTTAGTTGCTGTCTTTATTGCACTTGTGGTATTTGGCTGCAGTGCACTTCTACATACCTGACCCTAGGAATATCGTGGAAGAAGGGCAGACCAAGACTGTAAGGGTCATGTAGAGTGTGTAGGGGTTGAGTGTATGATCAGGCCACTCAAGATGGCTGTTCTCTTGCTCTCTGTACATCCCCACGCTCGACCAGTACCTGCTTCTCTCACATAACTATCTAATCTTCCTAATTATAGGGCTTAATTAGTAATGCCTAGGTATTGAATACTTGCCCCTTGCCCCAGCTGCTGATTTCCCTGGTAACTGATGAGCCAATCTTACATCAATTCTTCCCTGTAAATGGTAGCCTCTTTCTCCCCTGAGTAGTGAAGATGGCTGTCAGGTCCTGCCTACTGTCTGCCATCTGTGGTGGAGAGTTACTCCAGGACGTTTGTTTTGGACGTGTAAAATGCCCTGTCCAGTAAGCCACTGATGTCTCTGTTGCTGTCTCTGGGCTCTTTCCTCAGTTTCAAGGCTGGGCGACTACAAGGCTTGCAGCCCAACAGAGTGGTAAGTGAGGACATCCTTGCCTTGTTCCTGATCTTAGTGGAAAAGCTTCTAGTTTCTCATTATGAAGTATGTTAGCTGTAGGGGTTTGTTGTAGCTATTCTTTATCAAGCTGAAAAAGTTCCCATTTATTTCTACTTTCTGAGAGTTTTTATCACAAACAGGTGTTGGATTTTGTCAATTATGATGACTTCTTAGATACAGTGTTTTTTCTATTAATATTTTCATGTGATTTTTTTTTCTTGCCTGTTTTTTTTCCTTCCCTCTTAGTTGGGACAGAATGGTTAGAGTGGGCTGGCGTTGGATATTTCACTTCACCCAGGTCAGTTAAGCTTTTTACTTGTTTGCTACAGTGGTGATTTCCAAATGCCTTACATACAGAACAGGGTCTTGAATCTGTTGATTTTTTTTCTTTCAAGGGTATGGGTTTGTGGCCGGGGATGATAGTGGTGGGGGAAAGTGTTTAAATATAGCAGAAAGTATTATTACATTGAGACCTATCATTCATTTCATTTTATCTAACTCTGCAGAATTCTTAGCTCGTTCTTTGGTGTCTGGCCTATCTGGTAGACTGATGAGAAGACGTCCAACTAACACTGCCAATGTGCCAACTAAAATTTAGAGGCAATATTTTTGCATACCTCCTGGCCAGACTAGCATAATAATCATCATTTCACTGAGGAATTAAGTTATCATTATAGTAGTATGCTTTTATGGAGATTTTCTAGCAGATTAGCAACTTCCTAAAAAGAAGGTTCTGATACTTTATTTGGGGTAAGAAAAAGAATAGCAAATATTGGTTTTCCAGATTGCAGCCTAGAGCTTCTTGGCCAAATATCTCAGTAAGAACATCAGAACTGCCACCTAGGGCTCTTTCATGACCCATACAGCCCAGCATTTTGTCTCAGACTCAGAGAAGATTATTTATAATACCTTTGATTTATTGAATGCTTAAATCATGAAAATCACTGTGCTAATATTTTACATTAATCATCTCATATGAGTTCTATGAGGATGACATTAATATCTCCACTTTTGCATAAGACAATTGAGGCTCACAGAAGTAATTTGCTCAAGGCAGAGTGAGAACTTAAACCCAATTCTGTGAAACTTTAAAACTACTATGGTCCATGGCAGGTCAGCAAACTTTTTCTATAAATGGTCATATAGTAAATATTTCTGGCTTTGCAGACAATACAGTCTCTGCAACTAATTCACTCTGCCATTGTTGCATGAAAGCAGCCATAGCTAATACATAAACAAATGGGAATGGCTGTGTTCCACTGAATCTTTATTTACAAATACTGAAATTTGAATGCCACATAATTTTCACTTGTCATGAAATACCGTTTTCCTTTTTCTTTCAACCATTTAAAAATATAAAAAACATTTTTAGATCATGGGTCATCCAAAAACAGGTGGTGGTTCAGATTTGTCTTGTGGGGACATAGTTTGCTGATCCCTAATCTATGGCATCTCAAAGGTTGCAGAGCTTATCAAGCACATAAATTGAAAGACTTCTTCAGCCATTAACTTTCTCTTTTTTTTTTTTTTTTTTTTTTTTTTTGCCGTACGCGGGCCTCTCAC
>NC_041234.1:81251651-81371812 GCF_002837175.3 Physeter macrocephalus | reverse complement strand
CTCACTGTTGTGGCCTCTCCCGTTGTGGAGCACAGGTTCCGGACGCGCAGGCTCAGCGGCCATGGCTCACGGGCCCAGCCGCTCCGCGGTATGTGGGATCTTCCCGGACCGGGGCACGAACCTGTGTCCCTTGCATCTGCAGGCGGATTCTCAACCACTGTGCCACCAGGGAAGCCCTAACTTTCTCTTAATAGCTCAATATGGGTCAGTCATTCATGCCCACATCTAAGCCTTTTTGGAGATGTTTGTCTATTCAGTACCATATATGTACTGATTTTACCTGGTACAAAGTAATCCTCTTCTAAGGATCTATTCAAATATTCTAGCATTCACTGAACAATCCTGTATGTATTGAATTCTTTTATTTTTTTTTAACTGGCTCTTCTTTATTTTACATACCATGCTAAACGTTTGCCCACTGTGCCAACATTTGTTCTATAACATATTCATCCTCCAACAGCTTAGGGGCATCTTCTACACAGCAATTAATGACTCTCATAAAAATAACAAATATGTAACTTTTTAAGTATTAAGAGTGATTGAAGGATTATACCATTGTCAGTGATTTCAACAATAGACAGCATTACTAAAAAGCTCTTAGACAATTGCAGTTCATTCCAAGAAATGCTTCTTTTTCTTTCCTGATTCCTTTAAACATTACTCTTTTGTACTTTATCCCTCAATAGCAAGAGATAATGAGATCAATGACAGCAAATGTCTTGCTCACCAGTGCCTAGCACAGTGCCTGTCACATAGTAGGTGCTCACTTGTTAAATGACTGAATTATTAAGCATCCCAGGGTAGCTGGAAAATTCCCAGATCATGGGCTTTGATGACTTTGTTGAGATACAGCATAAGGTTTAGTCTCTTCAAAAGGATTTACTGGTCCCCAAAATGCTGGCTGGTCAGAGATATTCTAAAGCTTTGGGAGGAAGAAAAACAGGAGACGTTTTCAAGGCTTTTTATTTGTCAGAGGATTTGCTGGTAGGCCAGAAAACTACTTTAGAATGATATTGCCTCTTCTTCCACAACTTCTGGTGACTGATGGGATGGAGAATCCCCCAAGTTATTCTATACCTTTGTTTTTTTGGCTTTGCCATGCAGCTTGCGGGATCTTAGTTCCCTGACCAGGGATTGAACCCAGGGTAGTGGCAGTGAAAGTGCCGAGTCCTACCCACTGGACCGCCAGGGAACTCCCTATTCTATACCTTGAAGATCATCATTTGGGCCAGAGTTACTGTGTGGCGAGGGGAATTGCGAAGTTAATTCTTGGTGTCTGTAGGCTTGGCTTTATTATTTGTATGCTCTGTTATCTGAATAAATGTGAGGAAAAAACGGTTAACAAGATCAAAATTGTGGGTATAGTTTTCATGTGGGCCTTTTAGTTTTTGCTGTGTTCTAGAACTGTAGACCCCAACACTAACCATTGTCAATTCTACGGTGTAACTTATGGCTTTCATCATAAGCTGGGCAGAGTGTGTATGTGAATAGCTCAATACAAAACCTCCCTCCACTACCTTTAAATAAGTTCATAGCCTATGTCTTACTAGTGGTGGTGGGTCAGAAGTGTCTGTCACCCTAGAAAAGATGTCCAAAGGGAAACAAAAGTAAGTGGGGAGTGATGGAAGATTATTATTTCAGTGTGCAAAATAGGGAAACTATCTGCCATATCTCTAGGCCCTGACTAGACTTTCTTGGAAATAAGTAGGATTCATTCATTTAAGGAATATTTATGGGGTACCTATTATGTGTCAAGTAGACAAAAAAACTGTCTTTTAACAATTGCTAGGAAAATAATAAAAAGTATAGGAGAATAATAACGGGACTGTCCTTATATAAGGTAGTAAAATTAAAGCCTCGTTGAAAAGGTGACATTTAGCTGAGAATGCTACCTGCTATATATGTTTTATGCCTCATTTTGCCGTAAGACCAACTGTTTTATTGGATTGGGGAAAATATTTTCTATCCCTCTTTTTTTTTTTTTTCTGGCCATGCTGTGCAGCTTGTGGGATCTTAGTTCCCTGACCAAGGATCAAACCTGCACCCTCTGCAGTGAAAGCACAGAGTCCTAAACACTGGACTGCCAGGGAATTCCTGAGAATATTTTCTATATGAGAACTTTTCTCACTAAAATAATCTGTAGACATCAGAGAGCAAGTTTTTAGGTTCTGTGCAGAAAGGAAGAGAACTGACATTTATTGAGCATTTGCCCTCAACCAGACTCCTCACATATATTATTTCATTATATTTATTTCCTAAAAGAGGTCCAGGCAGTCTGCATTATTTCCATTTTGTGGATGAACAGACTGAGACTCAATAAGGTAAAATAACTTGCCCAAAGTAACATAGGAGTCCGGGATTCAAAATTAAGATTGCTTTTCCTCTGAAATCCATGTTCTTGTCATTATACCATGATGCTACCCAGCAGTGTGAGTTAATTCACCAAGAATACTCATTGCTAACATATTGGGAGAGGTACTGCATTAACAGCTTTAGGGACATTCTTTCACTTGACCCACAGTTAGTTCCTGCAGGAACTACTAACATTCTACGTATGAAGAAATCAAGCATGGCCTAGGAGACTTAAGCAACTTGCTCAAGTCACATAGCTAGTCAATTACAGATACCCACTTTTACCACCTGATAATTTTTCAGGAGGTGCTCTGCTTTTCAAGCTTTAGACTTATGACTGGGCCAGTTTGATGTTCCCAAAGTGGCTTTATCTCAAAGTCAGGTTGAAGGAAATGCTAACCTTTCAGTTGGGTCCTCACATTTCTTCCATCCAGGTCCAGATTCTCTGGGACCAAATTGAGGCAGTAAAACAAGATCACTCTTCAAATGCAAAGCAAACGGAATAAGACAGGGGATACTGTTGGTACTTTCCTTTGCCAAAGAAATGCCATTTCTCCTAGGAAATAAAAAAAAGCCAGAAGTCACAAGGGAGGCTCAGCAAGAGAGTGAATTCAGCCTACTGCCAGAAGTAAAATGCCTGCCTGTGAGCATCCCTTCCTTTTAAATATAGTTTTCAATACATTACTACTTTTTTAAAACATCTTTATTGCAGTATAATTGCTTTACAATGGTGTGTTAGTTTCTGCTTTATAACAAAGTGAATCAGCTATACACATACATATATCCCCATATCCCCTCCCTCTTGCGTCTCCCTCCCACCCTTCCTATCCCACCCCTCTAGGTGATCACAAAGCACCGAGCTGATCTCCCTGTGCTATGCGGCTGCTTCCCACTAGCTATCTATTTTACATTTGGTAGAGTATACATGTCCATGCCACTCTCTCACTTCTTCCCAGCTTACCCTTCCCCCTCCCCATGTCCTCAAGTCCGTTCTCTACGCAGTAATATTCCACTGTATATATGTGCCACATCTTCTTTATCCATTCATCTGTTAATGGACAATTAGGTGGCTACCATGTATTGGCTATTGTAAATAGATCTGCAATGAACATTTTGGTACATGACTCATTATGAATTATGGTTTTCTCAGGGTATATGCCCACAAGTGGGATTGCTGTGTCGTATGGTAGTTCTATTTTTAGTTTTTTAAGGAACCTCCATACTGTTCTCCATAGTGGCTGTATCAGTTTACATTCCCACCAACAGTACTACTTTTTTAAAAGATGTTTTTGAACATTTTTATTATGAGGACAGATGTTTTGTTGTTCTACTCAGAAAACCAATGCTCACAAACCTGATTTGTCTAAGCAGCTGGAAAATATCCAAAGCAGAAGGGAGAGGGGCTGGAGCCTAGAAACCTTGTGAGGTTGAGGGTATATTTTAGGTTCTGCATTGCTGTTTACGCATCCTCTCCCCTCACCTAGAGTGACGGTGCTCTCGCCATCACACATAACCTCCTCTATAACCTGGTGTCCTCTCTGCATTTTTACCTCCTCATGTACTGCTCTGAGGAAGGGAGCTGCTAAATTCATAAGAAGATGATGGATAAAGCTAAACATTTTCTCTTCCTAAGGAGGGTGGTTGAATTTTAATAATTTAATGTGTATTACAAACTTCTTGACACTGTGCTAAATGTTAAATTTAATAAATTTAATTAAGTTTAATCTGTGATAATCCAATACGGCAGGCATTATTATTAGCATCACCCTCATTTTATAAATTTGGGAAAATGGGCTCAGAGAGATTGAATAATTTTCCCAAGCCCACCAAGCTAATAAGTAGTATAGATATGATTGGAATATAAGTCTGACTGAATCTTAAGTGTGTGTTCTTAACCAATACTACAGTATTTTGGCTTTAAACCAAAAAGACAAAGCATTAACTACAATTTAGGTATCAGTAAACTGGATGAGGGAGGTATTTGTGGGGTAGTGAGGAACAGGGAAGAAGACAGAAAGTGTCTTCATGATATCCCTAAAATCACACCATGAATTAGGCTGCCTATTCCACTCACTACTCATCCACTCACTACTCACAACGATGAAGAACGGCTCTTCCAAGCCCAGTGTCTCTCAGTCTATATCATTACTGAATGGGTGAAAATATTATTGTTCTATCCTATGCATGAACAATGCAAGCTGGTTCTAATACTAAATCATACTCTTTTGGAGAAAAGGGAAAAGGAAATTTTTCTCTAGAGAATTGAGAGCATATGTCCCAAGGGGTTTAAATCTGTATACTACTTGATACTAACCTTTGATTTGTTAGCACCCTTTGAAAGTGAATGAACATTGCTCAGTTGGTACAACAGAATCCAAAAGTGTACTAAAGTTTACTCTTCTTGACTTGTGGGTTCTACCCGCTTTGACCATTGTGCCATGATCAGTTTGCAGGTGAATGAAATAGTCCCAATTCCCAGAAGAATATATTCTGAGTTGGGTGGTATAGCCATTAATTTGGGGATCTTAAATTATATTGGTCTTGCATTAGTAACAGGAAAAGACAACTGGCTTTTTATCTTCATGGATCTACTAACAGAAAAAAAGTTTGCTAATATACATGCCATTTAATAGCCTTACTTTAGTAGATGGTAATTTTTAACAACTTTTATTTCTCTCAAACTTCTGAGTTTATTTCAATGGATTCTGCCCCACCCCAAATTTCACAAGTTCTGTTTCTCCCTTCCCCCAAGTATTTCCTATTGAAGGAGGCAAGTTGGAAGAGGATCTTAGTATGTTAATCATGTTGTACCCTTAATCCCCTTAGCCAAACTTAAGCCCCAAGTCTCACTCACACCATCTTTTAGTCACTGGAAAAGGTACTCCTTGGTGCTTTATTTAAAAATACCACCCATTAAATTTGTGCAAAGTATATAATTTTTTTCTCACAATATTAGCTTCTATGCTCAAATCTGTCTTACAATGACATGATTTCTCAAGTAACACTGGTTATTAGAGGTTTTCATTTCATTAGAGGTTTACATTTGCAAACACACACACTCACAGTGAATTTTCCTTTGGGGAAATTTTCAACAGTATTTCCATAGGCCTTTCTGGCTACCAAATTACTTTTTTAAATTTTTTTGCTTACTGGGCTAGGATTTGGCTTCCTTGGGTCTATGCCCTCGGCTTGGAATGTAATCTCATTTATGCAAATGAAGACCCCAACTAATGAGAGCCTTTTTTGTTTGGGATGAATATTCTTCAAATATTAAGTATTTTAAATTTATAGATTAAAATTAAATTTAAGTAATATTAATTATTTTTTAAAGTGTCTTTAAAACAAACTACTTTGCTGTGAGAAGAAATCCTCAAGCTCATCAACACAAATACTATATTTTATTGATTTCTAAAGGACAGAAAAGTACTTTCTGGTTCATTTAATGCAGTTTCACTCTGACTTATTGCTGTTTGTACTGTTACAGGACGTATGTATTGTTATAGGATCAGGATAAACTAGGTTGCGGCGAAAGGAATATGCTCCCTAATTATGTCTTTGTTTTTCTCTAAACACGTAGTTGGAATACATCACCCTGATGTCTAAATGTTTACAGAAATTCTGATGGGAAAAAAAATGTCATTCTATTTTGTTTTTATTTTCAACTTGAATTGAGAGATTTTAACATCTTCATTTTATTTAACTTTTTTTTGCTGCCAGTGTCAATTTCTATATGAACCATTAGATCACTTGGCTGTTAGCAGTGTGATGACAGCATGTTTATGAGGAAAGGAATGGTCCTGCTAACCCCCACCATATGGGTACCGGCATGTCGTTAGTTAGATGGCCTTAGAAGGTGAAATGAGAGACTTGGCTCTGTATTTGGTATCACTGGGGACACCCATTTAAGGATGAGTAGCTTTATGTAAATGGTTATTATGTGTTTGCTACATTCTGTTTAACACTCTTCTCCTTCTGAGCAAAAGAGTTGCCTTAATTCTCAGGTCTTCCTGATTGATTCATGCATGGTTCAATATATTGCCCTATTATGAAGAAATGTCATTATTTTTTGTATTTTTAAACAAGAAACTCATACTGTATTTTTTAAGTGATAGGGAGTTCAGTACTTGCAAAGGTTGAAGTGAGTATAGGTTGACAAGAGTAGAGCAGGAAGAACATTATTCCTGTATTTGGTGACATGAAATCTGCTCTTTGACCTGGAAGCTACCTACTAATACTTCCACCCTCCTGGACACTCCTTTTGCTCTTCTTTCTCTGCAAGTGCCAAAAAAATTTGTTGCTTATGTATGGTGTTTTGGACAGCAGGTGGGAAATATATGTTATTGAGAGATACATTGCCCCCCAAGATGTGATTAGTATTGAATTTATGTTATTGCCTAATGCAATACTTTTAATCATATTATTATTGTTGTATTTGTTGTCTAATGTAGTTTATCAACTTTAAAATGGCCCTGTTTCTCAGCAATTAGTATTTCACTATGTGTAGATTCCATGGTATAAGTTGAAAGATGTTGAAATCCCTCCCTGCTCCCCATTGTCTCTGTAATCAACCTGTGCCAGTGCCTGAAGTTCCCAACTTAGAGTATCCTTTCATCCCTTGGCGAAGTCTCCTGCTAAAATATATAGATACATGGGAGTTAATAAATCACCCTGAGCCTTTAATTCCTTAGCTTATATGAATTTACAAGATTATATCTAGTAGACAACAGGCTGCTAAAGGAATACGACACAGGATAAGGAAGTTTAAATAGGAAGAGATGGGGGAGAAAATATTTTGAATATTTCTGGAAATTGGGCAGCCAGGTTGGATTAAATCAACAATTTTGCCTGTTGATCCCAATTAAAGGTACATCAAGTGGCCTATCCCTACCTGCGTAGCAGTATATTGCATTAACATTGCCTATCTCAATGGTTTCCACATTGTTATTGCTGCTGTTGTTTGTTCTTATTTACCATCTTTTTCCCCTTTTTCCCACCTTGCAAACCATGTTGGAGGTCTGTCTTTCCTTTTTAGTCTCTCTCCTTTTCAAAGACTCATTTGAATTCTCTTTTGAAGGCCATTTAAATCTGTTAAATTCATCTTCCTTCTAAATGATTTCTAACTGAATAGAGACATGCGGTTGGAACTTGTTTACTGATAGGTTAAGGCATTCAGATAAAAACTGAGAAAATTACTTTATTCTGTTTTTATTTTAACTACCATTTTTGTAATTTTTAAAGCATTCAAGGACCAACAGTGAATTTTCTTAATTTTCTTTTTTACTTCCAAACAAGGGACATTCTGTGTGCTATCCTTTTTAATTTACTGAAGTAAAAGCTGCAGGAGATATTAACTATCTCTGCTCCAAGGTTAACATCTTTCCTCCAATCAATAGAACTCACAATAATCAGGCTTACATTGTAGTTTCCAATTTCTCACCTTTTATCTTCCAAAGCTTTTTGGGTGGTGCTTTAAACATTTTTTTTTTTTTTTTGGCGGTACGCGGGCCTCTCACTGTTGTGGCCTCTCCCATTGCGGAGTGCAGGCTCCGGACACGCAGGCTCAGCGGCCATGGCTCACGGGCCCAGCCGCTCCGCAGCATGTGGGATCTTCCCGGACCGGGGCACGAACCCGTATCCCCTGCATCGGCAGGCGGACTCTCAACCACTGCGCCACCAGGGAAGCCCTAAACATTTTTTTTTTAATTGGAGTACATAGAGTTGTTTTACAATGCTGTGTTAGTTTCAGGTGTACAATAAAGTGAATCAGTTGTGTATATATATATATATATGTATATATATATATATATGTGTGTATATATATATATATGTTCCAGAAATACCTTATAAAGGATTTTATATTTAGACTTGAGTTTATTGTTGGGAATACTAATACCTGCCTTGTGGGGTTATTGTGGGAATTAAAGGAGATAATGTATGTGAAAGCATTTTGTAATCACAGAAATGTAATTCTGAAAGTCTACCTGCCAGCCTCAAAAAAAGCCAGAAAAACCCTTTATGGTTCTCTCTACTTTGGCTGAGAATCTCTGAATGAGCATTAGTTCTAGAATCAGGCTATCTTGGTTCTATTTTCTGTCACTTTCTAGCTGTGTTATCATTGAATGTGTTACTTAACTTCTATGGGCCTTGATTTCTTCTTCTATAAAACAAAGATAATATCTACCTAACATAAGTATTGAGAGGATTAAATATGATGATATGAAAAATGCATGCACAGTGCTTGGAACACAGGAAGTCCTTAATACATTGTAGGTCCCATCCCACTGGTACCATTGTAGGTAACCATTAAAAGCACAAAGAAAAACTTTGTCAAAGTAGAACCTCTATTTTGTCTTGTTGAATCCCACCTTTTCAAAATGGCAAGATCCCCTAAATCCCTTCTTCTGGATTTGTGGTTTGGTTAAGATGATGATTACCGAGGCAGGTTTACAGTGAAATCTGGAATGATCAGTCTACAGCATTGCTCAGTCCTCCTTGTGCAGTTCCATGAGAGACCCACACTTGTTGGAAGAAGCTAACCTTCACAGAGAGAAGAATGTGTTCTTTGGTTAAGGTTACAGGAGCAGCTGTACACTCCTATGAAAAGGCTCCAAATATATGCATTGGCACCTCTGATAACCTTTTCTCTGTGTGTTGATGTTTCTGTTGCCTTTGAATAGTCCTTAATGTTTTAATATGTTTAGGCAAAGTTGATAGGCCATTTCCTAGCAAAGTAGGACTTAGCTACAACAGAGCCTGGTGGTTTCCATATGTGGACCTTAATATATGAATTATCTTCCAAGATTTGCTTTCAGAATGCTTGACAGGCACATAAATTTACTGATATCAACCTCATCTGTCATTATAATTAAAATATGAGGCTTTCATGTCTCAATGATATTCTTGACTTTCAAAGTAGGCATTATATTCCAAGTATCCCATATGCTATAGATTTCTTTTGTCTTTTAAGACACTCATGGAAGCTCTGCCAGAATTAAGAGGCTGTCAAAGTTCTATTACAAGCATGGTTTAATTACTGATGTAGGGCAAGGGTAAAGAACATATCATAGATGTTATGGCCAAAGCTGAGCCTTCCTACATTGCAGCCCCAGTTATAAACATTTTTCTGTGATGCATATAAACATTAGTGATTTACATGTCTATCCACATTTTAAACATAGATCCAAGGGATTCTGCAAAGCAACCAAGTGGAGGTGGCAAACTTAACATGCAGAAGTATACAGAAAGATTGATTATGGGTTCTTTTGAATATATTCCCTTAAATATCCCAAGGAATTCAGAGACTCTTAATCCCTAAAAAGGATCCTGTCAAGTTTAACCAAACCCAAGGAATTATTTGGGCCCCAGCTCAGTGGATACAACAATGGACATATTCCAGGTTGAGACTGGAATTAGTATGGGGGCAAAAGGAATGTGAACAGGTTTTGTTCATTTTCCTTTCCTTCTATCACACAGACATGTTTGTTCCCCACTCTCATAGGAGGGTCATGCAGAGGGAAAAAAAAAGAGTGGGAGAGAGATAAAGCAAGGGGAAAGTGGGGGGGGGAAACCAAGAAGGCAAAAATGGAGAAAATGTCAAGATAAAACTAAGCGGGGTGTTGCATTGGGTTTTGTGCAGCAAAAGAAAATGAAAGTTGGAACCAGAAACTCCAAGAGACCAGAGTGGTCTTAAGGGTCTAGCTGGCAAGAGGTTAGTTAGCTTAGGGAAGGTTCTGGGAATCTGAGCTCAGATTTTTATATAGGATTGGACTCACACATTAAAATCATTTTCTTTTCACATTTCTGGTATCCACTCAGCTGAGTTTATTGAAGCAGCCATTTGTATAATCAAGGTCATAGTTTTCACTGTTAGACATTTATTTCCTTTTGTATTGTGCTTATCTATGCAGATTATCAATGTGTCAATTACAACATCTTGATCAGCTTAAAGAGGATAAACCCCATTGCACCCAAAGAAAATTGGGGTGGTTACCATCACTGTACCTTTGGAAATTAAAAAAAATCATGTATGCTACCTTCAAGAAATTTACAATCCAGCTGGTTTTCTCCCAGTAGTTTAGCAGCTTGTAGAATCCCCTTGATATCTCAGTTCTTATTGGCTAGGTTATACCATAATAATATGCCAAAATCACAGTGCTTAAAAATGGATGACATTTGAGCCGGATTTCACACTCATCTGCGTGGAAGCTTGATTCCTATTAAGTAAGAGGTTGTGAAATATATGGAAAATAGGAGGTACTTGCCCTCATACAAATCAAAAGATTAGGTTGATTGACACTCTTCAAGCAGGGTTGTACCATTTACTGTCTTTTTTATTTTTTCCACCCAACCTAAGTGGTTTTGTAACTCTTCAAATGTTACTTAACAGAGACTGAGCATTAAAGTCCTCATGTGTATAATGGGAGTAATATTATTTACCTTACAGGGTAATTATGAGAATCGATGGGATAAAAATACATAAATTGTCTGTGGTAGAAACCATGAATTGTTTCCCCAAATTCTGCACTATCCTTCTTTCTTTATAGCAGAATGGGTACTTTTATTTTGCCACATGCCCATCTAGAATAAAGACTTCATCTGCCAGTCTCTTTTGAATCTGGGTGTGGCCATGTGACTAAGTTCTGACCAAAGCAATTAGGTTGGAGAAGAAGGAACTGACAAGGAACAGGGAGCAACCTCCAGCCAACTGCCAGGAAAGAACTGAATCCTGCCAACTGTGAGTTAGTTTGGAATCAAATTTGTCCCCAGTCAAACCTTCACATGAAACACAGCCTCAACCAACACCTTGATTTTAACCTTGTGAGGGAATGTGAGACAGAAGTTGCAACTAAGCCATGCCCAGATTCTTGACCCACAGAACTCAGTCATTTTAAATTGCTAGATGTTGGGATAATGTATAATGCAGCAGTAGGAAATTGGGACAGGGATAAATTATGAGTGGAATATGTGAATTCCAGAAAGTGTCCTTAAGGAGAGACAGTGTGCCCTTCTTCAGCTCCTTTGTCTTGATAGCTGGAAGAAGTATACAATGACTAGAACTATAGCAGCTATTTTGAACAGTGAAGTGAGAACAGAGCAGAGCCACAAGTAAACAGGGAACTGGATTCCTGAAATTATTATGTAAAATACTGCTATAGATCATCTGTATCTATCTAAACAACAGAGAGAAAAATATCAACTTTTTGTTTATTTTATTTTGTTTATTTTGATTTTATTCTTGGGTCTCCTGTCACTTGAAGACAAATCTAGTCCTAACTAATAGGGGTGTCTGATACTACTCTTAACACCTGATAAATATTTAATAAATACTAGTTTTCTTTCTTTGCATCAAAAAGAATAAAATACCTAGGAACATATTTAACCAATGAGGCAAATGTCTTCTCCACTTAAAATTATAAGACATTAATGAACGAAGTTTAAGAAGACACAAATAAATGGAAATATATTCCATGCTCATGGATTGGAAGAATTAATAATGTTAAAATATCTATACTCCCCAAAGTGATCTACAGATTCAGTGCAATTCCTATCAAAATCCCAATGGCATTTTTCACAGAAGTGGAAAAAAACAATTCTAAAATTTGTATGGAACCACAGAAGGACCCAAATAGCTAAAGCAATCTTAAGAAAGAAGAACAGAGCTAGAGACACAAACTCCCTGATTTCAAACTATACTACAAAGCTATAGTAATTAAAACAGTATGGTTTTGGCATAAAAACAGACTCATAGATCAGTGGGACAGAATAGAGAGCTAAGAAAAAAAACCCACATATATACGGTCAATTTATGATAAAGAAGCCAGGAATATACAATGGGAAAAGGGCAGTCTCTTAATTAAATGGAGTTGGGAAAACTGGAGAGCTGCATGCAAAAGAATAAAACTGGTCAACCACCTAGCACCATATACAAAAATTAACTCAAAATGGATTGAAGACTTGAATGTAAGACCTTACACTATTACACTCCTAGAAGAAAACACAGGCAGTAAGCTCCTTGACATCAGCCTTGGTGATGATTTTTTGGAACTGACAACAAAAACAAAGGGAACAAAAGCAAAAATAAATGGGTAGGACTACATCAAACTAAAAAGCTTTTGCACAGCAAAGGAATAATCAACAAAAAAGGCAAACTATTAAATGGGAGAAAATATTTGCAATTCATAAATCTTATAAGGAATTAATATCCAAAATATATAAAGAACTCATACAACTCAATAGCAAAAACTCAAAAAATCTGATTTTAAAATGGGCAGAGGATCTGAATAAACATTTTACCAAAGAAGACTTTCAGATGGTCAACAGGTACATGAAAATATGCTCAACATCACTCATCAGAGAAATGTGAATCAAAACCACGAGATATCACCTCACACCTGTCACAATGGCTATCATCACAAAGACAACAAATAACAAGTGTTGGCAATGATGTGGAGAAAAGGGAGCTCTTTTTAAATTTTTTTAACATCTTTATTGGAGTATAATTGCTTTACAATGGTGTGTTAGTTTCTGCTGTATAATAAAGTGAATCAGCTATATATATACATATATCCCCATATCCCCTCCCTCTTGCATCTCCCTCCCACTCTCCCTATCCCACCCCTCTAGGTGGTCACAAAGCACCGAGCTGATCTCCCTGTGCTATGTGGCTGCTTCCCACTAGCTATTGATTTTACATTTGGTAGAGTATATATGTCCATGCCACTCTCTCACTTCATCCCAGCTTACCCTTCCCCCTCCCCATGTCCTCAAGTCCATTCTCTACATCAGCGTCTTTATTCCTGTCCTGCCCCTAGGTGCTTCAGAACCATTTTTTATTTTTTGTTTAGATTCCATATATATGTGTTAGCATACGGTATTTGTTTTTCTCTTTCTGACTTCATTCTGTATGAGAGACTCTACAAATAATTACAAATAACTCGATTTCATTTCTTTTTATGACTGAGTAATATTCCACTCTATGTGCCACATCTTCTTTATCCATTCATCTGTCGATGGACACTTAGGTTGCTTCCATGTCCTGGCTATTGTAAATAGTGCTGCAATGAACATTGTGGTACATGACTCTTTTTTTTTTTTACATGACTCTTTTTGAATTATAGTTTTCTCAGGGTATATGCCCAGTAGCGGTATTACTGGGTCGTGTGGTAGTTCTATTTTTAGTTTTTTTAAGGAACCTCCGTACTGTTCTCCATAGTGGCTGTATCAATTTACATTCCCACCAACAGTGCAAGAGGGTTCCGAAAAGTCAACTCTTGTGCACTGAAGATGGGAACATAAACTGGTGAAGCCATTATGGGAAACAGTATGGATATTCCTCAAAAAATTAAAAAATAGAACTACCATATGATCCAGAAATTCCACTTCTGGGTATTTATCAGGAGAAAATAAAAACATTAACTCAGAAGATATTTTCACCCTCATGTTCACTGCAGCATTATTTACAATAGTAAAGATATGAAAATAACTTAAATGTCATGGATAGATGAATGGATAATGAAAATGTTACACACATACACAATGGAATATTATTCAGCCATAAAAAGAATGAAGTCTTGCCATTTGTATCAACATGGATGGACCTTGAGGGCATTATGCTATGTGAAATTAGTCAGAGAAAGACAAATACCATATAATCTCACTTATATGTGGAACCTAAAAAGAAAAAAAACTCAGAGATACAGAGAACATATTGGTGGTTGCCAGAGGCCTGGTGTGAGGCGTGGGTTAAATGGATAAAGGGTGTCAAAAGGTACAAATTTCCAGTTAAAAATAAGTCATGTGAATTTAATGTACATCATGGTGACTATAGTTAATAACACTTTTGCATATCTTAAAGTTGTTAAGAGAGTAGATTCTAAAAGTTCTCATCATAAGAAAAATAATGAAACTATGTATGGTGATGGAAGCTTACTAGACTTATTGTGGTGATCATTTCAGAACATAAACAAATATCAAATCATGTTGTACACCTGAAGCTAATAAAATGTTATATGCCAATTATACCTCAATAATTTAGAAAAAGAAATTCTAGTTTTCTTTCTACCCCAAATGTCATGGAAGAATGAATACAATATACATTGTGGTGAAGTTCTTGTCTTTCAGGAATATACAGTCTAACTTCAAAATTGTTTTAATGGTTTAGCTAAATTTTTCTCACTAAACTCCATTCCCAGAAGTCTCTCCCTCTTAACATTTAAATATGCCGGTTTCTCTAAAGAATGCTGAATCTTTTTTGTAATGGGAAAAATTTATTTCGTGATAGCAATATGCACCCCTAATTCTATCCATTGGTTAAAGAAATGGAACTTTCTATATTTTTCTTCTTAAGAATCTTTACATATATAATGAGTTCTGGTTTTATCACTGGCAAATTGTATTAATTTACCCAAGTTCCTTACCATCTCGGAGCCTCAGACTCCCCACTGGCAAGACAAAAATAATATTACCCTTCTCATAGTGTAGACTAAATGAGATAATGCACCTAAAATATTTATCATAGTACTCCACACAAGTAAATACTATATAAATTCAAATATCATGTTATTTAGTGTTATTATAAATACAATTCTCTAGGGCAAAATTTTTGAGTTGGTCTTGGCCTTTTAAAAATTAATATATTGACTCTGAGTTCCTCTGGAGACAATGCTTAAACCTGAAAGAATGAGTCTGATGTTTAAATACTCAGGTACTAAGGCAGACTAATAGGGTGGATTTTTTTGTTTTGTTTTGTTTTTGGTCAGGGGGTGAACTTTCCCAAACATCCATCAAATTCCTCTCCATGAAGGAAGGCACCATCTTTTCTTATGTCTATGGCAGGCCCAATAACAACAGATGATTACCTTTTTTTTTTTTTTTTGAAGAACTTCACAGGTGGAAACTTTATCCACCCTACCTCACCTTTATTCAGTACTCCATTATGTTTTCCTGTCCCTTAGCTCTTCAAGAAGCTCTTCCTTAGATCTTGATTTGTATACCTGGACTCATAGAAAGACCGAAATACCTAGAAGTTTCTTCACTAGCTGACCTTTGGTATCATTTACAACTTATACAATGTATATATTTAAGGACAAAATGGAGCTCAAATTTTGGTCTCTCTGGATTTTATGTGCTTTTGGCTGTGGGACTCATCTGTGGGATAATTAATTTTGGCAAATATTTGCTGGCCTGGTTTTCTGGAAGTAAGAGATTGTCATTAATCTGGTCCCAGGTTCTTATGAATTACTCTATGCTGCTCATCCAGCTGCTTTGGCTTGCCAGAGACTCCTCAATACTAAAATTTTCATACAAAGCTCTGTGCTCTCCACCCCGCTCAAGCAGCTTAGTTCCCTCAGGAGTATGCTCAGAATTGAAATCACTGGAAAATTATTGTAGCTCTAATTGATGATAAAGAAATCCTGAGCTGGCCCCAGGGTTTAACAGGATCAGATATTTTATAAAAATGAGCTTTTGACAGAGCAAATAGCATCTATAGGCTTTAATGTTAATGAAGAAGTACATTCTTCATAGAAGATAAAGATGTTCTAACTTGTCATCATGAGATTTCAGTGTGGTTTTCTTTCTTTTTCTGGCTGTGTAGCTAGATATGGTTATACACTTTACTCTCCTTTTGAGGATTTGGGTTGAGTGTGTGTGTGTGTGTATATATATATATATATATATATATATATACATCTCCTTATCTCCAGAATGAAGTAAACAGACTTTTTTTTTTAGAAAGCGTGATGCTTGTGACATTGATATTCATGGTTTTTAACCGGTGGTGCTAAATGTCCGCAGATTTTAACGCTCTAGGCCAGAGACCAGCGAAATTTTCCAATAGTTGATGTGATTGCCCGCCAGAGTGTACTTGGAGTCGATTTTCTCTCCCTGTCTTGTATTGTGGCATATCCTACCTTATTCACACCCACTTGGATGGCCATAACTTAAAAAGAAAAAACTGAAAACAGTACGCATTGGTGAGGTTGTGGTGAAATTGGAACCCTCATACATTGCTGGTAGGAATATAAAGTGATGCAGCTGCAGGAAAACAGTTTAGCAGTTCCTCAAAAAGTTAATCATATAATTAATATAGAACCCAGCAATTCCACTCCACTCATAGGTATATACCCAAAAGAATGGAAAACGGGTGTTTAAGATAAAAGCCTGTACAAGAATGTACATAGCAGCACTATTCACAATAACCAAAAGGTGGAAACAACCCAACCCAAGTGTCCATCAGCTTATGAGGAGATAAACAAAATGTGGTATATCCATATAACGGAATATTATTCAGCCATAAAAGGGGTGAAGTACTAATACATGTTACAATATTGATGAACATCGAATATGTGTTGCTAACTGAATTATGCCAGACACAAAAAGTCACATATTGAATGATTCCATTTATATTAAATATCCAGAATAGGCAAATACATAGAGCCAGGAAGCAGATTGGTGGTTGCCAAGGGCTGGGGGGAGGAGGGAAGTAGTAGTGATTGCTTAATGGGTATGTGTGATGAAAATGTTTTGGAACTAGATAGAGGTATTGGTCACACACACAACATTCTAAATGTACTAAATGCCACTTAATTGTACACTTTAAATGGTTAATTGTATGTTACATGAATTTAACCTCAAAAATGTTTTAAAAATTTTTATCTTATTGGTTTATCGAGGAACTCTACTGGCTTCTTTAGTAGGCTGTCACATTCATGTTGCTTTTGTGGAAATGTGCCTTATAGCAGTGAGGTTCACATTTTGCACCCTGAAATGAATTGGGTTTTTAGAGGGCAGAAGATACAGAAAAAGACCACTTTGAGGTAAAGGTATATATATATATATATATATATATATATATTTTTTTTTTTTTTTTTTTTTTTTTTTTTTTTTTTTTTTGCCGTACGCGGGCCTCTCAATGCTGTGGCCTCTCCCGCTGCGGAGCACAGGCTCCGGACGCGCAGGCCCAGCGGCCATGGCTCACGGGCCCAGCCGCTCCGCTGCACGCGGGATCCTCCCAGACCCGGGTACTAACCCGCGTGCCCTGCACCGGCAGGTGGACTCTCAACCACTGCGCCACCAGGGAAGCCCAAGGTATATATTTTTAAAAAACAGTATTAGCCAGTTGAGAGCCCCAATGTCCAGTTAAAAGGCTCTTAAAGTCATCTGGGTCAACCTAATCCCTAATTATAACTCTCTTGGGTGCCATAGATCATGGCTATTGAAAATCAATGAGTCTAACTGAAACACTAACTTTCTTCTGTTTAACTTGTTGCATGTTATGCTTCGGCAACAATATCCTGTTTGCACATCTCCAGATATGAATTTTATTTCATTTCTTGTTCTCTTTGTATTTTCTGTACATTTTCTTTGGAATATTCTTCTCCTTGGTCACCTAGCACACTTTAACTCTTCTTTTGAGACCTAGGTCAAAGTATCACCTCCTCAAGAAGACTTAGGTAGAATAGCAGAAGGAAAAACTAATATCTTGTACACATACTTCTATTAGTCCACTTAGGACAGGTAATTATAATTGCATGCTTGAATTTCTAACTTCCGCACTAGACTGAGTTCCTTAAGAACAGGAACCTTATCCACTATGCTCTCTGCTATGTTTTTTCTGCCTGGGAAATTGCAGGGCCTATAAGAGGAATTCATAAATGTATGTGAAGTCATTTAATTATGCAAAAGACAGTATGATGTTGGTTTTCTTGGTGGCAGGAAAATAATGAAAACACCCTTGGAAATCTAGTAATATCTGAGAGTGATCTCAGCTGCCATAGAATTCTTTTTGAGAATTTTAGCTTCAAGGAATCCTGTCTCAAAACCTTAATCATCTATCTCCTCCCAAGATATAATGTCTCTGCTCTTTTGTTCCCAGCTTCTCCAGTTCAGAAAGGTTCCTGATTATTTGTGCTGGCAAGAGTATTTCCTGTAGATGCTCTTAATGTAAAATACAGCATTCTGAGATCATGGGATCTACACCGAAGAACTTTTTTTCTACTTGTATCTGCTGCCATGGCTCAATTGTTCTGAAGACTTGGACACTTCTTTTGTGACCTGATTTTCTCTAAAAAAGACAACTCCCTCATCCCTAGAGCCCTTGAAGGTCTCTAGAAGCTTTAGCGAGGCAGATGAGTCCGCCAACCCCAGCACTCTGCCAGTTTCCATCCTGTACATGTTTTTAACCCTCAGGGTAGAGTGAATGCCTGGAGATATTCTTTCATAACATTTGTTTGGCAAGAAAAATAGAAAAAAAATGATAGCAGCCAAGGGTCACAGTTTCTACATTCTGCAAGAATATCTTTAAGCATATTCTGCTTTTATTTTTGTAAAGTAAAAAAGCTCATTTTTGTAACAACTCCTTGCATTCTTTTTTGTTTTGTTTTGTTCCTGGGATGGGGCTATCACAGCTCTAATTCTAGATTGCTTGTATCGTTTGCATTTTTGTTTTACTTGAAAGTGTTATGCTATACTCCCTACCTTTTCTCTTATTATGCATCCCATCCTTCCCATATTTAATTTTCAACTTCTAGAGGAGGTACTCTTAATAAGGGACCACTGACCCTTAATGGCACACATAGATGGGCTTCTGGAAATACATGAAGCTTCTCAGATTTGTGAGCTGAGCAAACTTACATATATTCGTATATGTGTGCACTTTTTGAGGAATCGAATCCATAAATTTCGCCAGATTCTCAACATGGTCTATGAGCCAAAAATATGTTCAGAACTATCACTGTATACAAACCTAGACAAATCTGCCTTAAGAGACTTCTTCAGAAAATAAAGTGTCTCTGGCCTGAAAAGGAGTTTCTTCTCAAGAGGAGCTTTCTTTATCTTTGGGGATTTCTCATGAAATGATACTAGAACTTTCTGGATTGTAAAAAACTGGTTTTGGAATTACACCCTCACACCTAGAGATTGAGTCTCCTTGTTCAAGCTGCTGGAACTTACAGACTACTAGCTGAGCTGTCAGAAATCACATAAAAATCACCAGTTGTAGCTCCTAAAGGAGAAACAGCAAAGGAACTGTTGCTGGACTTATAAATCTTTTTTCAAATATTTGAGGTCCAGTTGTTATTTGTAGGTTACTGGGGAAAATGTTCCAGCATATTAATATCTGTGAATTTATATGTGTAAACCTGTGTACATTTCTTTATCAATCTGCATTTATTCAGCACTCTAAGATGATTTACACCCTCCCAGTCCCTGAATACCCTGAGGACAGAGTGTTACACATACTCCCAATTATTTATGCATAAAAATATGAGGTTTGGCTATTGGACCCACTGACATAGCTAAACATTTTTGGCCTCCTCACAAGGTAAAGAGTGGAGATGTGGCGGTTTGTGGACTTACATTCCATAGTCTGCATTGGTCTGTGGGGGAAGTAAAAAGTGGGGAGAAAAAGTTTCTTCAACTTCTTAGGCTACACTCTCAGAAACAGTTTCATCCATTGAGGCACAATATCAGAAGTAGGACACTTTCAGGTTTTGTCAGCTTGGAGCTCTAATTTCTGCCCTTAAATCATCCCCTTCCCCAATGCTGTACGCTATGCATATGCTTGCCTTGGTGAGATGGGGGAGGGTTACATATGAAGTGCTTATATTTCATACTTGGTACATTTCTTGTCTAGCATCATAAAAGCAGGGACCATGATTTAAACTTTACATGCACAATGTTCAGCATATAATAATATCTACTGATTGATTTCAATTTTCATGTTGACTAGTAATTTCTGACCTTTAGTGACTTAAAATGATATCTCTGAGTCCTAGAGATAGGGTGGTTGGACTTTCATTTAAAGGTACAAAACCAAAGAACAGAGATCACCAAATACAGGCATTCTTTTCTTACTGGTGGTCAACTTGGTTTGGATCTAGTTAGATTGGATATAACTAGTTAGACTGGACAAGACTGGAAGCTTCCAGGACTTACTTTCATTCATACAAGCATCACAGTTGACCCTTCTAATAGGTGTATTAAAATACAGGGAAAAGAATCCAGTTTCCAAAATTGTTCCACACGGTAAGATCTGTGTTGTTTAATTCAAGTCAATTTCGCGATGAGCAAGGAAGTTTTACAGAAGGGCAAGTCAGATGAACTATTGTTTCAACAAACCCTTATTTCTGGGAGCTTATTGGCCATCCATTAAAATGTAAGTGCTATGGGGACAGGCATTTGTATTTGTTTTGTTCACTTCAGTGACCTAGTGACTAGAACAGTGCCTGGCAGAGAGAGTGCTCAATAAAACTTTCCAAGTAGACTCAATTAACAAGAGCTTAGTGAGCAGTAATTATATGCCTAACAAAGTGGTAATTTCTTTGAAGATATGAAGAAAATTTTAAATATGAAGCATTCCTTATCCTCCATAAACTTAGAATCCACCTGAGAAGATTAAATAAGCAGATATAAAAATAATTACAGAGATGCAAGAGGGAGGAGATATGGGGATATATGTATATGTATAGCTGATTCACTTTGTTTTAAAGCAGAAACTAACACACCATTGTAAAGCAATTATACTCCGATAAAGGTGTTAAAAAAAACCCTCAAAAAACCCAACACCAAAAAACAATTACATGCTAAAGCACCCAGACCAAAAACAGATGTTTGAGTTCTCTTTATGGCTCTGCTACTAATATGCTGGGATACCTTGGACAAGTCACTTCATTTGGGGGCAATATCATTTTCTTATTTGGAAAATTGTGGATTACATAAAATTAGAGATTGAAAATAAGACAGTGCTATATTTACAAATTCAGAGAAACAAGAGACACAGTGGACTTGTAATAGCCAAAGAAAGTGTCAGGCAAAAGATGGACTAGAACTTGGCCCTGAAAGATGAAAGTCAGTTAATTTTGTGGATGGAAGGATTAAAGGAATCTCAGGAAGAAATACAGTACATACAAAGGCATGGAATAAAATATGAGTTTGACTTAGCTAGGATGTCTTCAATAGTTGAGAATATATTTTGGAGAAGAGGGAGGGATAAAGTTGCCAAGAGGGAGAAGCTCATGTAGTAGGAGGTGCAAAGCGTCAGAAAAGAGACTTGGACCCAATTCAGGAGATAAGAATCAGTCATGTATAAAGTGTGTTTGTGTGTGTACATATAGTGCTTATAACAATGCCTGGCACACAGTGAACTCCATCTATGTCTAAACAATTATGTGCATGTGTGTGAAATAGAAGGGGGGGTAGAAGGTAGTAAATAAAAATTGAGTGAAAAGATTAGTCTGACAAGAATGTAGTAATAGTAGTGTTCAAGGTGGATTAGAAGAGAGATCAGCTAGATGGATATTTCACTATCTGAGCATATAGTCATGAAACTGTAATCATAGATCCCAGTTGAAAATATTCTTAGATATCGAGACTTTAACCTCACACTTAAGGTAGAAATCCTTTCTGCATTCTCCCAGTCTCTGACAGTTTGCAGTGACAGAGTTTACTGTTTTGCAAGGCAGCCCATTCGATTTATGGGTATTTTGTATCCTTAGAGCTTTCTGATCCTAAGCCTAAATTTGCCTCCTCATGACTTCTACTCATTATCTTGGTTCTCCCCTTGGGACTGCACTGAATATGTCTAATTTTGTTTCCACATCATATTCTGGCTAAATTTTCCCTTTTTCAGGAAAAAAACATTTCCAGTTTCTTCAATCATCCCTCCTTGGCATGATTTTAGAAACTTCACCATCTGGACTATCTTATTCTGAAATGTCTTTAGACTGATAGACTTCCCATTAGAATGTGGGTGCCCAGAAATGAACACAGCCTACCAGATGTGGTCTGACTAGTGCTGAGTTCCTTCTTTGAACTGGGCATTCTCTTTGTATTGCTCTCCTCTAACACTGCATTTGCTTTCTAAGAAGCTACATCACACTATTGACTCATTTCAACTTCTGATTGCCTAAAAGCCACAACTATGTGATGGCTTGTTGACCTGGTGAACTTCCTCTTTACTATTTTGGCCTTTCAAACCTGTTGATATCTCGTGAGTAGAAAATCCAGGGGACTAGGCAGGTTGAAAAACTACTTCTTTCTTAAAAATGTCTAGGTTTGTTGTTATTTGGGGGGAGAAGGGAGTGTTGAGGTATAGTTACAACTCACTAATTCAAGAGTAGTTGGAAGATCTGTCTACTGAATCAGTGAAAAGTCTGAATCACTTTCTAATGTGAAAAAAATGATGTTTGAAATAACAATAGTAATTGGAATAAAGGCTTTGATATTTTCAAGGAAAGGATGTGTTAGTCATCTTTGAATAACAGGCATGACTAGTAATTAACAGTACCCTACCTTACACATGTTTCATGTTTAAAATCCTTTAAAATAGTCCCTGTAATGGTCAATGTTGGACATTAATTTGATGAGCCAACATTTTTTCCCTATACAGCAGAGAGAAAAATACAAGTAATAGCTAACACTTTTATGGCAACTACTATATGTGAGGCTGTCTTCTAAGTACTTTACATGTTCATTTGAACTTCTCAATGATTCCATAATGTGAGCACTATTGTTATAATCACTTCCTCATCTCTATTTTACAGCTGAGGAAACTGAGGTATTGAGAATTTAAGTAACTTCTGCAAAGCCGGTAATTTCAAATATGGAATTTGAATCCAGATACTCTGGCTCCATAGTATTTCTCATAAACAATCACTCATTTCAATCAGAATAGCAGAATCCAAATAATGATTTACAGTATCTAGAAAATGTCCCCAACTTGCTTGGGCTAAGAAGACCAAATTTAAGTAAGTTAAGTTTCTATACTCCAGACTAATATACCTTCTCTCCTGCAAGTGGTGGTGGTGGTTGTGGGGGAGGAAGTTTTGCAATTGATTCCAGTCCCTTTGTGCATGTAGTATATTTGATTAAACATTTTAAAATCTCACAGATGAATCCACATGACATAAAGATGTTTGAAAAGATTTAAAGTTATATGAATTGGCAAGACATTGACTGCCCTCCACCTGAAAAGGTGAATGGATGGATCAATATCTTAAGGATCCAGTTTATGAATTGCTGAGAGCATGACTGGAATAGTGGAAAGAGAGGTCAAATAGAAATATTGGACTCTACTTTTGCCTCTGTCACTAATTAGCTCTCTGGCCTTGGATAAGTCACTTAACCTTTCTGAGTCTCAGTTTCCCCCTCTTTAAAATAAGAGGATTAGATGATCTTTCAGGACTCTTCCAATCCTAACATTCCATGTTTTAAAAGATTAAAGGAAACCAATGGTAGAGAAGCAGAAAAAATGTTTAAAGAACTGCCATGAATGGAGAAATAAAACCTAGCCTTGGCCTCACCAGTTTTAATCATCCTGGGTTGTAACTGGAACTGAAAAACAAAGGAGATCAATGACCCTCATCCTCCACAATGTGGCTCAGAACTGGGTTTGCTCACATTAAAAGAAAGGAAAGGGAAGGGAAGGAAAAAACAAATATTTCAACCTAATAAAGCTAATTTCATGTGAATTGGCATCAGTGCAAAACAAATTAGATGAGTAGTTTACAGTATATCTCCCATAATAATCTGGCTTGTCTTGAAACGTTGAGCTTTTTAAACAAATTTTACTGCCTAGTCTACGGCTTTGTGGTTTCATCGTGCTCAAGGAAAAATGCTGACAACTTGTTTTCTGTTTCCACTGGCAGCATTACTGTTTTTAAATTGAAATGATAAATGGTCGGGTATGGTGCAATGGTAGAACTCTGAATTCTATACTGATATTGTATATTTCTCTTTAATGAATACATTTTAATTCCCTGGTAGGTTTCAACTGTGTTAGACAAAATGGCCATCATGTGATAATTGTAATCAGTGAACAATTATATGTATTTTGGTCCTAATACTTGAGGTTACATCCTAATTTAGGCTTTTTTTTTTTTCATTATATGGGAGTACTTTCAAGAAGACCAGGGAACTCTGAAGAGAAAATTTCTTTTTGTTTTTTCTACTTGGGGAAACACAGGTGTGCAGAATATTTTTGTACATTTTTTTTATCTGCGACTTTCAAAGCATTTGAGAACAGTTGATTTGTATTTTCTCCACACATATTGCCAAAGACAGTGCTAGAGACCTTGGAAAGATACACTTTGATCTGAAGCAAGATTTTTTTTTGTTTTTATGTTTTTTTGCCATGTGCTTATGGAATTGAGCACCTGATAATCAAAACCAACTCCCCAAATTTGAGCTTAGTCCTTTGATGCCTTATTTGAGTCTTTGGGGGAAAGCTTAAACCTTTACATCTTCATCTGTCAAATGAGCTGATCCAAGCTCCAAACAACGTTATGCTCAATGGTTTTTAACCACTGTGGAAAATGGAACAAAGGCAGCTATTTGTGTTAAGTAGTGTTGTTTATATTGACAAAATTATTCATAGGTGAAGCATATTCATGTTGGATCCTCTGCTTGGTGTCCACCTAAGTCTTACTCCTATCTTCAGCATAATCCCAGCATTTCCTGTGTACCCAGTGCTTTCACGAATTCCAGAATCCTTTCTATTTTCTGTCTCTGTCTCCTTCCACCTTTATGAAAATGTGTACATTAATTGCCTCATAATTATAGGCTTTTGTATTCCATGTCACTTGAGCAAGTCACTTAGTTTCTGGGCCTCAGTTTTCCCATAAGTAAAATAAAGGGGTTGAAATAGATGACCTTGAAGGCCCCTGTTCAGCTCTAAAATTGTATGAGTTAATACCTGTGTTAACGTGGTATCTAATAAATGTGCTTTACTTCCTGATAGAAGAGTTTGGTGGAATCATAAAGGCCAGATTGTGGCAACTCCCTGGGAATATTATGATTTAACCTAGTTAAAATTATTTTAGAACACCAATGATAGGCATTTCAGGGACTTCCTCATGGTTTTTGATTTCCTTAAAATCACATTCCATAAATGGCTAGCTATTTTGTTTATAGTCAACTCCTTTTGTTGGTTTTCAGGTAGCAAATATCCAGTCATTTCATAACCAGAAGAAAAGATTTATATGTATTCTTTTGGACTTAACTTCTTATTTAGTTGAGTTCAGATCCTCTTAGGGAAATAAACAATATTTCTGAAGTTTCTTTAGCAAACTGTCCTTTACTGTTGGTATCAACCCAGCCACACTTTCCCAGATAGTTCATTATGATCAGCTCTTCCAAAATATTGTCTCACTCTGAAAAGCATCACTTCTCACAAATGCTACTCATGAATCAGATGTCTTTTTTAAGTTAAAAAAAAAAACTCCTCTTGAAAACAGCTCATCTAGTGATATTATCGACAAGATTCCTAATAAGCTTTGGTGCATTTTAAATTTCTGTGACAAGAAAGTAGTTCAATTTTGCCCAGGTTAAGGAAATAGACAAACCATGGTGGAATTTTTTTTTCTTTTGGCTTCTTTTTCTTTTAAAACAAAGAACAAAATGACAAATCCAAAATCTGAGACATCTGGATGTTTCCCATCATGTGGCTTAAGCATCTGCATTTTTTCACTTCTCATCCAGATGTTTTGGTCTTATGTAAACCTAGCTAAAGTGAAGGAGAATATCAAGCAATCATCTGGGGACTTTGATTAACATGGACAGCAAATCTGAATAATCCATGTTCTGAGAGTCCTGTTTTTTGTCTAGCTCAGAACACATTACTAATGAGGTCAAAGTTACCGTAGGTTTGTTTCTTGTATGGGCCAGTTAGCTCTGATTTGTTCTATGACCACAGAATGCACCTCTAGCCTCAGCCAGCTGTCTGGAAAATGAGTGTCCTTGGTCCTACAGGCAGTCATGCAAGAAACTGAATAGCTGATCTCTACCAATTGGAAAGTAAAATAAAAATGCGTTTCCTATGGATGGTGAGTCAGTGGTGCCAGTTTTGTATGAAAATAATTATAATAATTATAATATTAACTCTTATATGGTGACTATTTTGTGTCAAACACTCTTCTTAGCACTTTATGTGCTAAGAACATTAAATCACAATGTTCACAACAACCCTGTGTGTATAATTATTATTCTCATTTTACAGGTGAGGAAATAGGGTCACAGAAAGTTACGTAATTTGCCCAAGATGAAAATGGATGACATTCTCATTTTTCTGTTCATTTTCCCACATTCCCTCTGTCAAGAGGTCGGGTCACAATGTACTGACTGTCTAGAAAATATGTCAAAAGAAGAGAGAAACTTGGATATTTTTGCATAGTGAATTAATTGGCGGACCTGCTACTGTGGCATGCCAGTTGCCCAGTAAAGGAGGTTAATCTAATTCCTATTCTTCCACCCAATATGATAATTATCGACATAAAAGTACCCTTTGCAAAAAAGAAAGACAATGTTTTTGTTGGCAATAAGTCAGTATATAAAGTATATATTTAAGAAATAGGACTATGTGGTTAGGAGCAGTGAACTACATTGGGTGGCCTCATAGAACTAAATTGTCTCAATGTTCTGAGGAAGAATGATTTCTTTGACTGGCAAAATGCTTAAGAAACTTTGATCTCCAACCACAAATTGACTTAGAATCCTAAAATTCTAGACCTAGACAGGATGTAAAGAGCTAATCTGTTTTTCTTTTTTTAAAAATTGTAAACAATAAATTACTTGTTGAAAGTAGCAAAAGAAAAAATTCCTCTTATATTTTTAAGGACTCCAGGAATTAAAAGTTCACAGATGCTCTCAAATTTATTTGTCCATTTATCAAGAAATGTGATGTGAGCGCCTACTCTGTGACCAGCACTGTTATGTGTGCTTGGATTATAACAAGGAATAAGACATGACCATTGATCTTCAGAAACTCTTCATCTAGTCTGGTGTTTTCTGCTTTAGAAAGTAAAGTAAAGGCTCTCCTTCCTATAACTTTCCTGCCTATTTAAAAAAATTTAATTAATTAATTAATTAATTTTTGCCTGCTTTGGGTCTTCGTTGCTGCACGCCGTCTTTCTCTAGTTGTGGTGAGCAGGGGTGACTCTTCATTGCGGTGCATGGGCTTCTCATCACGGTGGCTTCTCCTGTTGTAGAGCACGGACTCTAGGCACACGGGCTTCAGTAGTTGTGGCACGCAGGCTCAGTAGTTGTGGCTCACAGGTTCTAGAGCGCCGGCTCAATAGTTGTGGTGCACGGGCTTAGTTGCTCCGTGGCATGTGGGATCTTCCCGGACCAGGGCTCGAACCTGTGTCCCCTGCATTGGCAGGCAGATTCTTAACCACTGTGCCACCAGGGAAGTCCCTTTCTTGCCTATTTTTAGTTTCATCTTCTAGCATTATGGAAAAGAATTGCTCAGCATATTACTAACGGAGACTATGTTCATTAAGCTACATTTCCTTTTCCTTCTGGGCAATGCTAGACTACATTTCCTACCCCCTAAACTCTCTCCCCCCTCCCACCTCTTGGTATGTGAGTGGTTTTTATGGGCCATTTGGTACCAGCTTCCATGCCCTCTTTCTTTACCAATCTACTGGCTGAATGGTGAGGATTACTTGGACCTACAGGATATCAGAAAAACAAAATGGAAAAACCCTATCTCTGACTGTGGAGCAGAGCCTCTCCTCATAACCCCATCTAATCCTCATTGGACTGATTTGAGAAAACAATACATGCAGGATTTGGGTTATTGACCTTAACAGTAGTTATCTACTCTTACTAATACGATGTCCCTTATAAAATTTCTTCATACTTAAAAAGATGGTAATCACTCTGCCTTCAATTTTGGTGAAAATTTGGTTCCTTGTGTTCAATACTTATGTGGTTATTAATTCTTTATTGTTCATCACCAGAGTCCACTCTCTGCACCGCCTCCCACCACTCCAACACACTTCAACATGTCCCTTTTTTCTCTTTGTGAACATTGTCCACTTTCTCTGTTTTTCTTCTTTCCTTTATTAACATTTTAATTTAAGTGTAGTTGGTTTACAATATTGTGTTAGTTTCAGGTGTACAGCATAGTGACTCAGTTATATATATACATATATATATATATGTATATATATATATATATCCTTTTTCATATTCTTTTCCAATACGGTTTATCATGGGATACTGAATATAGTTCCCTTTGCTATACAGTAGATCCTTCTTGTTCATCTATTTTATATATGGTACCATGCATCTGTCAGTCCCATACTCCCAATTTATTCTCCCCCCTCACCTTCCCCTTTGGTGACCATAAGTTTGTTTTGTATTTCTGTGAATCTATTTTGTAAATAAGTTCATTTGTACTATTTTTTAGATTCCACATATAAGTGATATCATATAATATTTGTCTTTGTCTGACTTACTTTGCTTAGTATGATAATCTCTAGGTCCAACCATGTTGCTGCAAATGGCATTATTTCATTCTTTTTTATGGCTGAGTAATATTCCATTTATACCACAGTTTCTTTATCCATTCATCTGTCGATGGGCATTTAGGTTGCTTCCATGTCTTGCCTGTTGTAAATAGTGCCACTGTGAACATTGGCGTGCATGTATCTATCTTTTCTGATTAGTGCTTTTGACTTTTCTGGATATATGCCCAGGAATGGGATTGCTGGATCATGTGGTAATTCTTGGTTTTTTAAGGAACCTCCATACTGTTTTCCATAGTGGCTACACCAATTTACATTCCCACCAACAGTGTAAGAGGGTCCCTTTTCTCCACATCCTCTCCAGCATTTATTATTTGTAGTCATTTTGATGACAGCCATTCTGACCCATGTGAGGTGATACCTCATTGTAGTTTTGATTTGCATTTCTCTAATAATTAGCAATGTTGAGCATCTTTTCACGTGCCTGTTGGCCATCTGTATGTCTTCTTTGGAGAAATGTCTATTTAGGTCTTCTGCCCATTTTTCGACTGGGTTGTTTGTTTTTTTTGTTATTGAGTTGTACGAGCAGTTTGTATATTTTGGAAATTAAGCCCTGGTCAGTTGCAATGTTTGCAAATATTTTCTCCCAGTCTGTAGGTTGTCTTTTTGTTTATGGTTTCCTTTGCTGTGCAAAAGCTTATAAGTTTGACTGGGTCCCATTTGTTTATTTTTGCTTTTATTTCTACTGCCTTGGGAGACTGACCTAAGAAAACATTGGTACAATTATGTCAGAGAATGTTTTGTCTATGTTCTCTTCCTGGAGTTTTATGGTGTCATGCCTTATATTTAAGTCTTTAAGCCATTTTTAGTTTATTTCTGGGCTCTTATTCTGTTCTATTCTGATCTATATGTCTGTTTTTCTGTTTTTGTGCCAGTACCACACTGTTTTGATTACTATAGATTTGTAGTATTGTCTGAAGTCTGGAAGGGTTAAGCCTCCAGCTTTGCTCATTTTCCTCAGGATTGCTTTGGCAATTCTGGGTCTTTTGCAGTTCCATATAAACATTAGGATTATTCTATTTCTGTAAAAATATGCCATGGGTAATTTGATAGGGATTGCATTAAATATGTAGATTGCTTTGGGTAGTATGGCCATTTTAACTATATTAATTCTTCCAATACAAGAGCATGGCATACGTTTTCATTTCCTTGAATCATCTTCAATTTCTTTTGTCAGTGTTTTATAGTTCTCAGCCTATAAGTCTTTCATCTCCTTGGTTAGGTTTATTCCTAGGTATTTTATATTTTTGATGTGATTTTAAATGGGATTTTTTTTTACCTTCTCCTTATGTTTCACTGTTAGTGTAAAGAAGTGCAACAGATTTCTGTATATTAATCTTGTATCCTGCTACCTTGCTGAATTCATTTATCAGTTCTAATAGTTTTTGTGTGGAGTCTTTAGGGTTTTCTATATAGAGTATCATGTCATCAGCATATAATGACAATTTTACTCTTCTCTTCCTGTTTGGATACCTTTTATTTCTTTTTCTTGTTTGATTGCTGTGGCTGGAACTTCCAATACTATGTTGAAAAGAACTGGTGAGAGTGTGCATCCTTGTCTTATTCCACAATTTAGTGAGAAGGCTTTCAGCTTTTCACCATTTAGTATTATGTTGGCTGTGGGTTTGTCATAAATGGCTTTTATTATATTGAGATATGTTCCCTCTATACCAACTTTGGCAAGAATTTTTATTATGAACTGATGTTGAAGTTTATCAAATGCTTTTTCTGAATTTATGTGTTTTTTTTTCTTTTATTGATGTGTAATATTACATTGATTTGCATATGTTGAACCATTCTTGTGACCCTGGAATGGATCCAACTTGATCATGGTGTATGATCCTTTTTATGTGTTGTTGAGTTTGGTTTGCTAATATTTTGTTGGGGATTTTGTATCTATATTCATCAAATATATTGTTGCTTTTTCTGATTTAAAACTCATGGCAAACACCCCCAATCTCTGCCTCCTAGAGTTTCCTCTGATTGAATAACTTCAGTGTCTTTAAGATCATAATTCTTTACTCCAAAGTGAGGTGAAGAATTTGAATAGAATCAGAAGATGAGATATAAATGATCAAATTCCATCAATTCCTTGTTTAAGATTTTGTGATTATACTCAGTGGAGTAAATGTAATTATTTGTTTCTAAATCAGTTTGCTGAAGCACTTTGCCTTTCCTGACAAATATTCTCCTGCAAACACTTCAGGTTTGCTCCAGTAGCAAATATACCTATTGTTATGTTGTCTCTATCCTTGTCTTTACAGTGTGAGGGTGCTCAGTTAAGAAGGTAAGTTAAATACTCTAAAATCATTCCTTTGATACAACTAAATTTTCTGATCTTTGGAGTCTTTATTGACTGTGTTTTTTCTTCATTTTCCATTTTTCACATCCCACATCCTGCCTATTCCTCTTCATCCTCAAATTTGCCTTTTTTTTGAGAATATCCAGGCCATCACCCCCCCATCCCTTATCACCTCACACGTGGACTATGACAACAGCCCCCCGACTGGCCTCCCTGACACAATTGTTTCCCTCCATCTAATTCTTCTCACCAGGTGCATGTTCCAGAGATTCTCCTAGCCTTATTTTTTATTATGCGTTCACACAGATTTCTGCCCTTGCTAGCCAAATTTGCTCATCAGCTAAATAGGACTGACTTATTTCCCCCTCAGTCTTTACATGTGCTATTCTCCACATTTGGGAAATTGCCTTTTTTTCACTACTTGTTCCCTCTGTTCCAAACTTAACTCTTGCCCAATTCAGGACTGAATCACCCCACCTCACTTATCAGCTCTGTGTGTACGATATTAATTTTTCTACACTGGACTGTGTTTTGCAAATACCCCTTTCTTCTTGCATTTGATGTGTAAAATACTTGAGAACAGGGACTTCAATTTTTAAAAAAATATTTCTATCATACTTTTTGTAGTGGACAGTACACAGTGGGCATCTAATATTCACGATTGACTTTGGTAATATCTGGAGAAATGTGTTTGATGATTAACTAGCAGTGAGCATTTGGGAAGACAAGCTTTGATGGGTGTAGGTGATTTTACAAGTTCTGATTTCACAGTAATTAGAGTGCTGAATAACCTTCTTAAATTGCCTATGGAAGATTTTAGTTCTAAAAAAGACAAATTTGATATGAAAGAGTATGAAGTGAATTATTGTTTATCAAACAGCCCCATATATTCATCAGAGTGCCTTGATGTTCAACATTGTGACCTCCTATCAAACATCTTAGAACAAAAATGCATGAGTCATAGAGACATTTGAGCCAGACAATTTTCAACATTAAATTCTCTCCCAGAAAAGAGCAACAACAATTGCAAGTGTTCAAACTTAACTGGACACTATGGAACTATTTTCTGTCTTAACTTCACTCTGGTTTTATCAGATCACTACCTCACCTTGGAAAATGAATACAAGGAGTGTAAAGAGTTATATGTGAAATTTTCAGGATATTTCCCTTGGTCATTATTTAATTTTCTAGAAAACGCTTGGTGAAAACCAGCTAATTTATTTAAAAATAAAATGCCAAAGGGCAGTAAATGCTTGAAACCAGTGGTTCTATATACTTGTAAGCCCTTCAACCACCAAGTGCATCAGGGAGTCTCCTTCTTTTACTTGCCATAATTTCCTTCTTTCTCACACCAGCCATTTTCCAACTTGTTACAGAGGTAGTCATAGGATATTACCCAGTTCCATGTTCTCTTGAAAATTCTGTATAAATTTCTATAAATTTCCTTCATAACTGAACTCTTTCTCCTCTCATTGAAGCCTATTTCCTACTTTTAAACAGCCACAGATCTTCAACAAAACATCAACTTTTCACATGATGAAAAGTTGGGTTTGTCTTATCAGAAGCCCTCAAGTGTCATTTTACCCATTTTTAAATGAGAGTGATTGAAAGCAGAACATATTTGGATCTAATTCAATTAAGACTTACTTAGAGGGGATGAGGAGAAATACCTTCTTACGTCTTTTCAAGAACCATCCAGCTACCTTTCAGAGTCTCCATAGTTAGATTGGAGCCCATAGATTGCCAAACCTGCTGGATTTCACACTTTGTCAAATTGAAACCATGTATGTGTTGTCCATCTCCCTGAGCGTTGTTTATTTTTAATGCAGTTTTCATTTCCTATGTATCTCTTGCTTTTGTGCATTTTTCACTTGTCTCATAATTTCTGACATTTTCAGAATTTTTCACCTTAAAATAGCCTCACTTTTAAAAAGTAAGCATACTGTTGGTGGATGAGCTATATAAAGTTGTTATGAATGTATGGGAACTAGTTGCATCAGTATTTTTCTAAATTTCCAAAATCCATTTCAGTGAAAAACTGAGAAGAAAAATTTTTCCCACTGTGAAAGCAACTGGAAGAATGCATCATGTTCTAGATTAAATACTTACTATGCCCATATGGGCTATATCTTTTTAAAAAATCTCAGATGAAAATTGAATTTTGAATTGCCATCTAGAAGTAAATTTTTATAGATAGTGTACACATTGGTTCCTGAAAATGGTAGAAAAGGTTTCTTGTCAAGTTCCCCAACACAAGTGTGAATGCTGTGTTTTTGACTACCTACTAGTAGTGAAAGGACACATTGTGGCCAGCCAACTCAAATTGCTACCCACGTTTAATCATTGTAAATAAAGGAAGCAGAGAGACCCATGTTATATTTTCAGAACTGGCATGCTCAATACAGAACTATTAGTTTAAAAATACCACTGAACATTCTATTTGAATTAATCTAGACTTCTGTGAAAAACAAACTAATTAATAAAAAGTACAATTGGTCACTTAAATATGTACTACTCATTTCATGCAGGTTATTAACTTAGTAATTACACATTATCATTAAAGAACAATGAGAGTAAATACAACTTTGTAACGCTTGGAAAACAGTTCAGAATCGATAAATTTCCATTTTGAAATACCTAAAGTTTCTACAGAAGCAAAATCACTTTTCTCAGTGGAAAAAAAATACATCTATGAAACACCTATGCGTTGAACAGTAGTTTTAAAGGAGCAACTAATTCTCCCACTGTGAAATGAACATGTATCACTGCTAAGGTTTCACATACGGTTGGTGCATAATGCATTTTCTGAGCAGCTGGATATAGAAAAGCAGCAGAAAAACAAGTACTTTGAACAAAACCCATGGACTATAGGGAATCAGTCATGTAAAGAGGTTGAAAGAAATAATCAAAACATGTTACCTAATGTTCTCTTACACATTTGAGTTTCACAATAATTACAAGGACTGGGAAAATTCTTAATTTTTACACACTGTGTACATTTGTACTTGTTTATATTTGCCCCAAAACATGATTTAAGAACCATATACAAAATACCAGAATGAAACTCAATTAACAATTGACCCCCACAGGAATCTTTGTGGAGAGCATACCAAAATTAATTGGAAAGAACATAAAGTAGTAATTCACAATAAATATTAGAATAGGGGAACACTCCTTACAGCAAATTCATAATATTTTAGATATTCACAGGGATTTTCTGATATGGTACATTCACAGTCACAATGTGAGGGTAGAGAAGTTTAGTCTATAAAATATACTCATTGAAGCACCAGGAATAGAGATACTTCTGAAGGAGCCTTGCACACGTGGCCAAGCAGATATTGTGTATGTACAGAATAGTCTGTTTCACAGCTACATTTCAGATGAGAATCACTGCAATTGCTGCTCTACCACTAGTAAACTTGAATCATTTAGTACTTCATCTGTGAATACTGTTGTTTCACTTCTTTTCTACTGCTGACTCTTGCAGTCAATATTTATTTAAATTCAAACTCCAACGATGTTGAAATAAAAGTAGGAAGATGTGAGCATCTTCATATAAAGCTTATAGCAGGTCAAGAGATCATTTGGAAAAAATCCAAATCTGAATTTGTTAGCAAACAATAAAATGCATGACTTAAAATGTGTTTTCAAATGTGTAAAACTGTTAATAGGCTAAAATGCCATAAGGTTTGTTTAACACCATCCTAAAAGAACAGCCTATCTATTCATTTGCTTAAGAAATGCACATTGTTTATCTATCTACCTACCAGTTTGCCTACAGAAGATGTGCTTCCCTAATAAAACTAAAAGCTCTCATTATGAGCAGTTGATTTAGCACACAGAAGTTGTCCATTATGTTGAAGAAGTTCTAAACGTTTCAGTCACATTTTTTCTTAACTGATCTTCCTCGACAAACAATCTTCCACTTGGGATGCCTCAACACTTCTTTCTTGATAATTCCTGATTTTCGGTTACTCTATAGAAGTTCTCTTTTCCCCTTAAAACTTAGTTCAGAAATTTCAAATTCAGTTAAAGTCTTTAAATTTCCTGCCTTCAAATAACATGTAAATACTGAAATATTCATAAATATTAACTTACCACCTACCAAACTTGCAGTCTAAGTGGTATCATAAAACCTCTATAGAATAGAATTTAATATTGTTTTCTTTTAAGGAAGAAATCAAAACTGTACATTGGAACAACGTACTATACTACAAAAGCAGATCCATCTATCCCCCCACTACTCTGGAAATGTAAACAAAAAAATTAGATACAAAAGTGATTTCTGTGCCTTTTTCTTTGAACACCTTTTCAGCACCTCAGTGTTATTAGGTGTACTTTTTGCTTGGTACAGCAGAAATTTTGTATGCTCACATAGCTGTTCAGAGGACTTCAGATTTTCCACTACCAAATATCACTGGTGAAGCTAAGCTCTTTGGATGATAAAGGTAGCAGGGAACTGTTCCTATGAGATTCCTGGGTATCTTTCAGGGCATTATTAAGGGGTAGCTGTCCATTGAGTAGTGTCAGAGGCAGGTTACAATAAGTGTGGTGGTTGCCTAAGGAAGGTACTGGCAAGGTGGTGGTTGGCATCTCGTGTTTATAACCTCTGCAACAGTGCCTCATTTGCATCGAATCTGAATGGTGGAAATCTGGGAGATCAGCTTGAGATGACACCAGAGAGGCCGAGGTACTGGTCATGGCAATAGATGGTATAGGCTGGAGTTCTCCAAAAAGTCCTTGTTCTGCTGAGTCCAGAACATGACACTGAGAAAGCATTTCTTTTTTCCTGATGGGCATTTCATATACTAAGTGCTTCCAAAACTTAGAATTTAATTTGCTGCTCTTGGGTCCCTTCCACTTGATCAAGGACAGAAGTTTGATGCTGCGCTTTAGTGAGTCCACTTCCTGGAAATTCACCTTCCCCTTTAATTCTGTACATTCAATCAAAATCACTTTGATTTCTCCACTGACTAGCATGTTATGGAGTCTGCTTTCCAATTCGAAAACACTCCATCCTCGTCTGAGAATATAGTCTGGAGTTAGCACGATAATAAGTCTTCTGCTTTGCTCAACATATCTTGTGAGATCTTCAATGTAGGCTACAAATCACAGAAAGAGAGAAAGAGTAAAACAAAGACATTTCCAGTCTTTAAAGCATTAGGTTTGCACCCTAGTATAGCAAAGATCCAGTCTTTCACTAAGGTACATCACATTTTCTTTTCTTGTATTGCACACTCAGAAAGCTCGTTGCCTTAAATAGAAAAATGAAAAAAAAAAAACAAAAAACTTCTAATACTTTTCTTTCCCCTCATCATTACTTACAGTGTTCTGTTAGCTATATAAACTCTGACTCCTTCAGAGCTTAGGTGTAGTTCAGTTATTTTTATTTACTTAATCATTTAATTCAAGGCAGGCTTCCAGGCTAGTACTCTAAGTGAACAAGCAATCAGCGGGTTGATGAAAAGAGAAATGGAACCTTTTAATGAAGGTCACTGTGTTTATGGGTTTGGATTGCTTTTCCCCCAGTTTCCAACTACTAAACAAGTAGGTGGTCTATGTATATATAATATAATATATATATAATATATATATTATTTGTATATATAATATATATTATATATATAAATATATAAATACTTCAAAGATAATGTGATAGAGATGGTGGAAAATCTCTTCTACAACCCTAGCTTGTTTCTCAGAATACCTTCTGTTCTTTGCAACCTTACGTTATCCATTTTGCCCTTCAAACCCGGAGATAGAGAAGTGGTGTGTGTGTGCCCATGAGTTTAATTTGAACCAGCTGCTCTTTGTTCAGAGGAGTGAGGGGTGGAGTCGGAGGTGGGGGATGGTGTGGAATGAACAGTAAAGGGGGAGGAGTCTATCAACTGAGAAGTCTTTGCTCTACTTTGTGGAACAATTCTGAAAGTGAGGTGAATAAGTTATGTCCTTTTCCTAGCAGAAAAACCCTCAACGAACTCTAGATTTGTTTATCCCATGGAATAATCCTTTTGCAACCGTGCTTCCCAAAGTCTTATCCGCCAAAAAGGGAAACACACACGTGTTAACAAATGGAGACTTGGACACAGGTGCTGCAACAGAGAGCTGTCTTTACTAAGCAGAGCACAAGGCCTTGTCTAATGTACAGTGCCCTCTAGCAGAAGCAGTGCTTACAGAAGCATAGCAACATTTGTCACTGCAAATCTGCCCAAGGTTACAGACTGCTTTCAAGGAGTCACGTCCAGTACACAGTGAGGGGCCACCAAACAGCCCAGTACAAGCCATTTGAAAAGAGAAACTTATTTTACAGATGCATATTTTACAGATGATCTCTTTTCCAGGGTTTTATTTCTACCATTTGGCAGCAAGAACACTTTCACAAGTGAAAAAGAGCAAATTTTCTATACACCCTACAGATAAACAAAAAACTTTTTTAGAGATACACAGAGAATTGCCCATTTAACAATTTGTTGCTACTGCTGTTTGGGTTTTTACTTAATACATTTCAGAACTTTCTCATGCAGTAGTTACAGAGACTGTATCTGAGGGAATAAGGCAACTTCTAAGTGGGGAGGGAACCCATTAAGAATTTTATGCATTTTCTTTTAGAGATCACGTTTTCAAGGAAAAAAATAGCATTGAAATCTGCAAAAAACAAAAATGAAAACAAAGAAACCAAACAAAAATACCACACAAGTAGCAATGGGGAAGTTATCACTCTGTAATTGTCATTTAGAGAACTGGTGAAACAGAATGGAAGGAAAGGTAGAAAGTTTCAATAGAGTGGAAAAATATTATCCCAATGTATCAACAGCTCTGACTCTTCATTTTCTTCCTTTCTTTCTGCTCCCAAAAAGAAAGAAGTTATGTGGGAAGCTTCATCATTAGAAGTTGGATCTGTAAGATACAGTAAAATAAACTATCATGCATCTTTCCCATTATTCTTTTCACCGTTCCTCCAAACAAAACGAAACAAAACCAAACCCCAAACTTATACATGGTATAAGTGCAGGAGTCCATGAAAACACAATTTTACCAGGTTATGTATGAGTTAATTGTTATTTTTACAGAAGAATTCCTTACCAAATGATTTACCGAGGAATTATTCCAAGTAGCATTCTTCCCTCATTAATTGTAGCTTTACATTTAATTTTTAAAAATTGATCTGTACAAACCTTGGCAGGAGCACATTTGTCACAGAAACTATACCTCTATGAACAACACTGTTTCTATGTGTTGGGATGTAGTTTATTTTTAAAATGTACTTTTAAAAACAAAAGGTATAGCTATACATATCTCTATCCACTTCAAGAAAATTACAACTCAAGTGTTCAGTCATAAGAGAAACTATACACATACACACTAATGAATTTGCCTGGGATGTCATAGGCTTTGGCTTTATTATCCTCTTTCTCAATTGGGGAAGGGAACAGGGTACAACATTTTCCCCCATTAATATTGTTCTCCCCCTTCACCAGTCTATTACACTTTGCCATTTGACAGCTAAGCAGAATGCAAAATTTAGGGTTTGGGGGGCTTCTTAGAGATCCATTAAACAGAATTTTCACTTGCCCCCAGAAGGAATGCCTGTCAGGACAGATCCCACTACACTCAGCTGCACAGGGTGTGGGTGTTGAAGGGAACCTTGGAGAGAGGGAGTGGTCCCTGTCTCCTGCATACTACACTGGCTGTGCTTATCCTGGCAAAGCCTAGTGGAGAGTTGAGGCAACCATCCAGATAATTCCGGCTGAAAACCTGCTCTGGAAGAAAAAAGGTCTGAATTATCCTGGTTTGCCCTATATATACATTAATCATATGCACTGGAGTCAGTCAGTCAGTACATCTAAATTTTCCCTGGGTAGACACAGCCCAAGTGTCCCAAAGAAAACATGAGCCATTTTCTTGGGCCCTGAATTTCGTGTTCCATTTCACTTGGTGAAAAACCAAGTGGAAGTTTTCAGATGTGAAGCCCACATTTCACTTCTTGGGATGGTGATCAGTGGCTGGGCAGCAACCTCAATGTTTGAAAACAGCTGGGGAGGTGCCGCTAAGAGCTGCCTGGCTCTCAGGAAAAGGAGAGACTGTGCCCTAGCTTCCATATTCTGGCTTGTTCTCTCTGTTTTTCTATGTTTTTCTTTTTTTCTTATTCTCACCCCCTTTGCTCCTCTTTCTTTCTCCATTTCTTTTTTTTTCTTTTCCTGTGCTGTCTCTCTTGTCCTTTTACCTCCCTCTTTGCTTTCTTTCTCACTTTTTTCTCCCTTCCCCTGTTTTACTCTCCCTTCCTCTTTTGCCGATCTCCCTTTGCCCCCTTTCTCCCTCCCTTCCTAAATCTTTTCTTTCTGTCTCTTTATCTTTGGGAAAAAACAAGGACCTAGACATCATGGAAAGTATAAATAAATTAGCAAGGGACCCAACAGGTAGAGGAGTTAATATTTTTTACTTGCTAATCTTTAGCCAGGCAGTCGTTGCTGGCTCCTACACAGCAAGTGCCCAAAATAATTTTCCCCTTACCCTGGGGTTGCATGTCTGTATCCAATGACTGTGAATTGGAGCCTGATCTATTAGGACCATGTCCTGTTTTTGTATGGCCTGTGAGCTAAGAATGATTTTTTAAAACATTTTTAAAGGGTTGTAAAAGAAATAAAGAATATGATGCAGCAGAGAGAGACCATATATAACCTACAAAGCCTAAAATATTTATTCTCTGGACCTTTACAGAGAAAGGTTGCCACCCTTGAATTAGAGACCAATCAGGATGTCTAGGTTTGGAAAAGTTCCAAATAAACTAAGCAGAAACAGGCATCAAGTTAAGGCATTGCTGGTCCATAGCTAGTGTAGTCCATGACAGGCAGTGGTGTTTGTCATGGTAGGGCCGTGGTTTTGTGGGAGACATGTTAGAAAACTTCAGAAACCCTTTTAAAAGGTTTCTTACCACGAAGAGATAATAAAGAAATGTTTTTTCAAAAAAAAAAAATCCCTAAATCCACAGCACATAAGAATACTGGCTGAATCTTGCCCTGACTTGTTCAGGCAAATTTAGCAACTGAGTAGCAGGAATCCCTTAAAAGACTCTTTTTTTCCACATAAAAATAATATAAAGTATCCCTTAAATGAAAGGTCATTATTTCTTTGCAGATTTTGGTTTGAAGTAACTGACGTCGACAGAAACAACTAAAGAGGGTTGTGTCTGACAGCATTCTGCTTCTCTCAACAAGGCTGTGAAACCACACTAGATTATCAGCCATGAAACAAAGCTATTACACTTAACCTATTTGTGATCTTCACAATTTTGTAAACAAACAAACAAACAAACAAACCGGACAGTTGTATAAACCAAAATTCCAGTGTATTTAGAAAAATAGAATTCAGTCTACAAAAGTGACTTGAAAACAGGACACATTAACAAAGCAAAATGTAAACTGAAGGAAGAAATAGAAGGACAAAATAGAAGCAGAAAGAATATAATGGCAGCCCCAAGAAATTGCTTCTAATGGGGTGTATATTCTTTCCCCAAAGAACTCAGTACTCTTAAATGTCAGGCTTTGAATCTATTGCAGATGTAGGCAGAAAGGGCAAAGGGGAAAACACTCTCATTCATGAATTTCTATGCAGTCCTGCTACTGCCTACTAACCATCTGATTTATCAAACGAATCAATTAGCTACTTGTAAATTATCTTTGTGTTGACACTTCCACTTATGTCAGGATCATTATGAGGGGCAGATAGCATATTAAAAATTAAAAGACAAATACTTAGTCTGTAAACAAAAGCATAATTTATTACTTTGCCAGGTTCAAATAATAGAATCTTGGTAGGCTTATATTTACAGCTATGTACAACCAATATTAGTTAAACAGACAAATCATTAGGGTGAGATAGGATGCATCAAAACTGATAATACCCCACCAATTTTAGTGAATATTAGTTAATTGATAGCTATCAATGGTGATATTTATTAAACCTATGGGTTAATATATCAACACTTAAAATCAAGACAATTTCTGACAGTGATTGAGATGGATCCACTACCTATGACTGGTGAGGAAAAACCAGCAAAACTAATACAGGTTTCACATGTATCAAAAAAAGTATATTACTCAGCACTAAATATTTGGTAAAAAATTATTAGACCTCTGGTATAAATAGAGGCATTCAGTGAGGTACTTTATAATGTAGTCTTACTGAAAATACTACCTGCATTTAAAATAATGATACTTAATACTAACCTATTGAAAGAGATACAGGTTGACAACCTCACTCTTTGTCTTGGCCAACGTTGCTAAAGCTTTTGTGTCTTGCTTCTGTCTCTGGCAGATGTAAGAATCTGTGTTGTCTGCCACAGAGATTGAGCGTACAGAATTTTTTATTTAGCCAGGTGTGTGTGAGGGGAGTAGTGGGCTTTCTAAACAGTGTGTGATATTACTTGCCCTACAAAAACCTTCCCTGGTCCCTCCTCCAAGTCCTTGGCTTGATAATTCATAGTTCACTGGGCTAAATTTTTTGGCAGGATTTTTGTTTTCTATTGACTAGTGGAAGTGTTCTAACTGATTCTGATTAAAAAGTTGATCAACAGTTAACATGGATTTGTTGAGTCCTTGTGAGTGCAGAGAACCACAATTTATTTACAGTTTTGACTTTGGAGGCTGTATTTCTGGTAATGAATCCTTTACTTTTGCTATAGCATTCCACCAGTGGATGGACAGGGAAGCATGACGGTGGGCAGAATTTACTCTGGAATGTTGTCCACATCTCTAAATTCTTTCTCTTCCCTCTTTACCTCTTCACTGAGAGTAGAGGTAAGTAATAGAACACATTAAGAGAATACTAAAAGAAAGAAAATGTGGAGAGTAGCAAACAAAGAGAGTCTGCAAAATGTCCTTCCCCTCCTCTTTTCCCCCTTAAACTCATGCCCTAAAAATTTGTAGATATAACTAATTCTAATCAGTGCAATCTTGTTAAATATGGAACAAGACAACTTGCTCCTTATATAGTCTTTTCTGTGGTTCCTTTGGTACTTAAGACAATTTTATCCTGGTCTTCTACTCTTTTTTTAAGGTGTCTGTTCTTTGTGCTATCCAAAAAGTAGATTTCCTGATTGGAATTCTACACAGTGGATTCTTCCTTTACCTCAAACTTTGATGAGAAACCTCAGTCCATTGACCGCAGTATTTGCTGGGCGTATTGGATACAGTTCCCTCTCTCTTGACTCTAACATGAAGGGGATGGTGGGCATATCTAATTTTATTCCATGTGAGTAAATTGTACACAATGTGTTAAATTTCCATGACTGTGCATGTCACCCCTGCCTCACACTTTTTGGGTCACAGACGTCAGATTGCCTGGAAAAGGAATTTATTACTCCCCAAGGACAATTTCCTTGAATGGTATCCAATATGTCCAGCTATTAGAGGAACTATTGGCAATGAGTAGCTACAGATCCATGTACAAAAATGTTTTTTGCATGCCTCACTTCAGAAGTGACTAGGGATCATGTGACACCAGATGTATTCTCTAGTCATTTGTCATTTCACTGTCAGCACAATCACATGGCCATTAAAGAGCTGAAGATTAGAATAGTGAGGAAGGTCTAGCAAATGCAAGAATGTAATCAGACATTATAATTTTTCCCTTAAATTACTGAAAAAGTCCTAGGATTCTTGAGTGAGTGAAACATAGAAATTTGAGCATGAAAACAAATGGAAAGACAATTTGATATTTGAGGCCAAATTCATAAATATAATTTCAATAGACATGGCTGATCAGCCATACACATGATAATATTTTTCGCTCACTAGTGTCTTTCTCTGGTGCAATAATGCGGGAAGAACTCACACAGAGATCCCCATAGTCTTCCTATGATTAGAAGAGGAAACTGAGCTAAAAGACTGAAAGATTTTTTTTCTCTTTAATGTGCACTTAATCATCTATAGATTTTTCTAAAACTTCAGCCAGAACTAGCTCAATTTATAATTGTTAATCAATCAGTATTGCACATGCACTTTTAAGCACCTTGCTTGCTTTCTCTTAGGGGCAAACAAAAGCTACAGGATTGGGTTGTTTCTACTTTTAGTCTTGGAGTACTATTCTCTCCATCTGACCAGTTGATTAACTTTTATATTTTTATGTTTTTAAATCTCTGCAGAAACACTAAGATGGGCTCAAAAGCCTAAATGGTACTCATCCAAAAATGTCCCCAATCTCAGGATCTCAACTGCACAGCTGGGTTCTGTTGGTCACATGTCAGCTTCAGAGCACATCTGTTCATTCCTAAAGGATCCACTAGGTCCTATGAACACAATGTGCTCTGTGTCGAGTACTTTACACCACAAAACCCAGCAGCTGCATGGGTGAGAAAATCTCTACTTCTCAAGTTTGTGTCTCTAGGCAGTTTGAGTAGGGTGTTTTCTCTCTGGCTTTCTTTTGGTTGCCTGTCACTCCTGACATTCAGATGCTTGTTGGCAACAAAGTTGCTTTTGCTATTCTACTACAGATGTTTCTAGCCTGGGAAGAGACAGACCAAACTTTTACTTGAAAGTAGAAATTCTTGCCACATTCAGGCACCAAACCTGAGAAAACATAAGGAAGATCCTGGCCACAGGCTCAAGAATGGAAAGGTAGGTCACTGCCAGGAAAATAATGTCCAGATCTGAAGACTTTTTGTTTTAGCATTTAGGAAAAATGTGTGTGTCAAATCTTCCCACCTGTGCTGTTCCTTGATGGTCAAAGGACACTTCTCTAGTAGGGCATGCGAGAAGGGTACAGTTACCTATACCTCACCTTGGAAAGTGACATCTTTATATTGAAGCTTTTTGTGAACTCATGGTCATGCGTGCATTGGTGTCAGGGGGAGGGAGAAGGGTGGGGGAGACCCATTCATGTACTTCTGAAACTGTATACATTGGAAATATTTGTGTGTTGATGAGGTTGAGTTGGAACACCACGAGAGTGGTACAAAAGAAACTGCAGATACATCAAAAGTGAAGGCATTAAACATGAATGGGTTTATGTCATAGACTTCATTGGTTTGATTCATAGAAAATTATTGTTGTAGGTCAAGAATGATATTATGAAGTCTGCTTTTACAATTCTCAAAGGCCTCATTGCTAGTTTTTAGAGGAAGGAGCAGTCTTGGGTCAACATGTTTTAAATGAGATGTGAGGGACAAACATAGCTTATAATATTGTAACTACTTCCCCCCCGCAGGAATGTGTCTATATTTATATAGCATAACCTGTTAAATCTGTACCAATGGCTGCAGCTACAGACCACAGAAGCTTCTTTAATAACACACATACACCAAGTCCAAAATGTTCTACTCTGTCATTCATGTGTAAATCAAGTATATTATTCATATACTTCATCGACTTCCTGAATGCGTGCTAAAAATGCCAAGGAAAAACTCGTTAATCGTGACATGGTGACTGCTCAGCCAGCTCTGAAATGTTGATGGAAAAGAAAAATGGTCAAAGGGCCTTTTTAAGAACCTCTGCAGGTTACACTCGCAAATCGGAATTCAGAGAACATGAATTTCCTCGTTCAGGAAGGAAGGATTAAAATCAAACACCCTCCAGTGGTTGCATCTAAAAACTGCATAGTTGTCCCAAATGGCTTAGTTGTAAAAGGAGTCTTCCTGTGTACCACTGAGTACCCAGGATCCAAGTCCCTACTCAGTCTAATTGTTGTACAATCTTAAAAAACTAAAATGATCTTCTATGGACTATAAAAATCTCTCTTCACCCTAATAACATCATCTTGGGTATTTTTATGTTGAGTTCTTTAAATGCCAGGGTATACGAGGTGACAACCTTCTATTATCTCTTATGTAGCGTGTTATAGTCCTCAACTAAAATCTTGTAGTTTTGTGCTAGGAAATATGGCTTGTGTAAGCCTCATACCCCATGGTCAAGGAGGACATTCAGACCTGTCTGTGATACACCAAAACAACTAATCGATTTCAATCAATTTAGCCAATCAACTAGCTGACTCAATGAGGTGTAAAATAGTCTACCACCTGTTTGGCTAAATTGACACAGCAGGTTGATTCAATTGACCTGTCGTCATCAAAATAGACTATCTGAGAGAACCAAGAGAACACGGTTTGGGGATGCATCTCTCTCGCTCTCATGCTCTCTGGGTCTCACTCTCACCCATGCACAATAGCTGCTTCTTTATATAATAAGCAAGTGTCATCTACTGAGTCTCAGGTAAAGTGGCTCGCCTGTGTTCCATGTTGTCCCTATTTCCTTTTCTGATGTGCACAATGTTGAAGCATTGTTTTCCAGGTCAGAAGAAAGATAATCAAATTTGATGTGTTCAGACATGAAGGGTGACATTTTAAAGTCACTTAGTGGGGTTGATAAAGACTGTCTATTGTGGGGCCAACAGTTTTGTAATGCAATAAGGCAGAAATTGAATCCATATTGAATCCTACTGAAGGTGACTTGACATAGGGTATAAATTCCACTTTGGTAGTGATATTACTTAATACAATTTAGTACACTATCACTCTAAAAATCGATGTTGCAGAATTTTGATAGTTAACAAGATGTTCTTGGCAAAAATGCAAAAAATACATAGGAATCTAAGGAATTAAACCAAAAAAATAGTAAAGGGATATTTTTGATATTTCATTAATGATTGATCAACCTCTTGTAGATATTCTTTCTAATATCTGAAAAAAATAAAAGTAATATACACATTAGGACTGAAACTGTTCCTATTACATTTTCTTTCTTTCAGCAGAAAGCTCTTTTTTAGATTTCATGTTCACTTTGTTAAAAAAAATGCCTTTCAGATACTGTCATGCAAAAATTAACATTTTTACTTATTTTATTCTTATTATTTCCTCTTGTCTTAAACCAATACTATTAAAACAAAATCAACAAGCATCTGTGAAGCATCTACTGAGTTCAGGTATTTTGGTAGATGATAACAGGGGTATGAAGATGAATGAGAGACAGTCCTTGCCCTCACGGAGCTTATAGTTTTGCTGAGAAGATAAGACAAATAGCTAGAACACTACATTAAAAAAGAAAATAATACAAAATATCACAGGAGTAAGGAGTACAAAATTTATAGTCAAACAAGCGATTATACACCACATACTCTAGGGCTAGAGAAATTATTATGGACTTTTCACAGAGGCAGTGTTATGGAGAGTATAAATGGGATTTGTAAAGGTGTAGAAGTCTAACATGAACAAAAGTGTTGCACCAGACTGTAGCAGTGTTTAGCTAAGGGTTAATGGATTTTATCCTATAAGAAATGGTGAAGAATTTAAGGTTGTTGAATAGGGGAGAGACATGATCAAGGAGGTATACATATTAGTGGGACTAGATGCGTAAGAGGAAAAATAGGGAAGGCAGAGAGTAATCAACATTCAGGAATGAGGTGATTAGGGCCTATACTAGAATGGTGGAAGTGGTAATGGAAAAGATGCAATGGACACTGGATTTCGGAGAGAGATACAAAAGGATCAAAAATGACTCTGAGGTATCTGCATGTTCCTTGGGGCTCGATCAATGTGGAAGTGGTATTTAAAGTCATGAAAATAAAGGAAATTACAGAAACAAAAGAGGAGAGGACCATGGGAAGAAATTTGGGGATATATTACATTTGTAGAAAGTAATGTACCAGAAAGTATTGTCTAGTTTCTTTCTATGCATGCGTAAGTGTGCATACTCATGTGCAAACCGAAACATATACAGAAACATATGCACTCTGAAAAAAGAGATGTACAACAAAAACTCAGTTGTTTCAATTTGTTTCCTGTCAGTTTAGTGACCACGGTGGACTTCTGATAATCTGAATAAAAGTTATTGAGGAATAAATAGCGTGATCTAGAGGAGTGAGAACCAGAATCAGACAGATATAGGTTCTTATTCCATCTCTACCATTTGCCAGATGACTGGTCTTGGACTTCTTTCAGGCCTTATTTCCTCATCTGTAAGATGAAGATAACAGTACCTGCTCTTTCTCCACATAGGTTTATTGTAAAGATGAAACGAAATAATGTATGTGAAAATATTCTCTATACTGTGAAGTACTAAATACATAAGCTTTTAAATGTTGTTAGCCCATGTGTATAAATTACCATATTCTGGTTTGTGGTCACAGCTTAATCTCCCCCTCTCAAGGATATTAATATAGACATGCAAATGAATTCTAGCACTTTTATGTTCCCTCAATGGCATTTCAAGCTCTTCGAGGGCAGGGACCATATCTTTTCTGTATTTACCTCACACTTTACTGTGTACAGTACTCTGAACAGAAACAGGAAAAATGTATATATTTTTACTTGAACCTGAATTTATTCTGTAAGCTCAAATATAGCTTTCAATATGTAGCATAAGTTAAAAGTAGCACTCAAGCCTACATAGTCTAGAACTTCTTAAAAAGAATTTAAATACACAGTGAAGGTGCCATACGCCATGGCCTCACTTTCATTTTTTAAGTGGATTTTCTTCTGCAAATCTGGAAATGAGTATTAAAGCATAAATTCAGAGTTATTAGTGACAATGATTGTACGTATAAGTAGAAGCACAATGACAGAAGACCAGATTTGGAACTAAAATGCATTGAAAATCTGAAATGCAAAAATTCTGAAATGCAAAAAATATCCGACTTATACACATTTTTTTAACGATCATCGTTTTCTCAGAACACTAAGGCAATTTAATAAAGCATACCATTAAAGCACAATTTAAAAACCATACCTAAAATATAAATGAGAGTGCCTTTTAAAAAAATTTGGATGCTAGAAAGTCAGAACACAGGTATTGGGAAAAAATTTGAATTTAATAAAATCTCCTGTAAGAAAAACTATCTAAATACTTGGCTCTAACATTTGAAGTCTCCACATAACTTAAGTGAAGCCAAACTTTTAAAATACAAAAATTGAAAGTACTTACTTCCACTTGGAATTAGGTCCCTTTCTGGGATGAAGAGTTTATATCCATAGTGTTTTTCTAGCACATCTGGCAGTATTTCAAGAGCAAACTGCTCTTCTTCAGGGTTGTCACATTCCAAAGTATCTTGGTCCACTTTTGTGTAAGAGAGATAGGCATCATATTCCTTGTTGTCTTAGAAACAAAGAAAAACAAAAGGGTTGTATGTATCATTAGGTTCTCTTTAAGTACTAAATGTCTATAATCATTAACAGGCTGGAATAAGCGCTATAATTAGTGACTGTCATTAATAACTGGAAAAAATAAGTCACATGCAATGCTATAAGAAGTCTAGTATATTTCAACATAACTTAGTTATAGTCATAGGATATGAACTGAAACTGTTATGCAGTGGGCAACATATAGTCAGGACAGAATAAAAGAGAACTACTATTTGTGACTTTTGGTGTGAATGATCAGCCCAGTGTGTTTGAATGCAGGACTAAATAGACTCATGGATTTGAACTCTTTCTGTGCCAGTTGGCTTGGCTCTGTTACTTGGTCACAGACTATACCTTGTTTGCACAAATATGTGTAAGAGATCCAAGAGGGGCTGGGCCCTAGAGTGTGGAAGATCGAAATAATCCAGCCTCACTTCTGGAAACACTACTTGTAGCACATGCCATACTTCCAGTTGGTTAGTGTCGTCATCCTCATATACAAAATGCAGTTCATTACCAAATATTAGAGACAGCAGCTGGGTTTTATACAAGTGCATTGCCTGTTATTCTTGTTCAATCCATGGCCAACTAATTTGACACAAGCTACCAAAAGAAGCCTTTGTTTCAGAATATACATCCTTCCAATATTGTCAAATTAGGTTTTCCCCTCACACATTTAGTCAGAGAGTTAACTGTGCTTTGAGAATGTATGTTTTCATCCTTTGCTGTATTGGCTCAGAGCCAGTCTCCCCAAAGAGAAAACTCTCCCTCTCTCTCTCTCTCTCTCTCTCGGTATATATATATATATGCAGATTTTTCTCAAAGTATTAGTCCCCGCTGGTTTTAGAAGGAACACATTGGAAAAGTTATAGTGGTTTTCCAAATTCCCTTATTTATAGAAAAAAAATTTAAAGTTAATGTAGTGAACCTAGACTCATATGGAACTATTAGTATTTATTAAACCTAGTTACTTGCAAATAATAATTTTAAAAGACCAGCAAACATTTCAGGATTTGTTTCTAAAACACAGAAATATTTTCCATTAAAACAGACCTGATTAGAATATAGCTAAAACTTGACCAAAAGTTAATTTACAGGATGAAGCAGCCTCTCACTTCCCTATACCACAAAAATTTGGTTCTACATGCTGAAAGAGGAATATGTGATAGGCATATAAAGAAATATAGATACCCTATGGTAGGAGTAAGCAGGACCCCCTGACTATCTAGTGATAACCGAGGCAGGATTATATTGTTCTGAGTCTAGTAAGATTCCAGGCTTCACTACCCCCACATGAACGGAACTCTGCTTATTTATGTTAAGATGGTGCCTGAAGCCAGGAGGCTTCTCTTTAGCCTGTCCTCTAGCTGGAAAAGACTGCTGTGAACCTTGGTTGGGTACTTGATTGCCTAGAAGCAGACGCACATGAAGGACTGCCCTGATAGTTGAGATCACTTGGCTTACAAACGGGGCACATTCCGCTGTTATGCATAAAACGCCACTTGGAAGCGAGAATGTTCATAAGCAATGCTAATGTAAGAACCTCCTGGTAATCCTAGCACCTCTGCCCCTGTTCCAATCAAGCTCAGGATGCACCTGCAGGCCCTTGACTTTCTCCAGCTATAATTACTCACCTGGGACTGAGAGCTGCCGATGATACACAGCTGGAAGAATAAAATAGGCCAAAGGACAAACAGATCCATTTCTATGAGCAGAATGTATTTCATTGTTCTTGATGGATGGTGTTGCTGCCTCAAACTCCATAATGTTAGACTAGACCCTAGTTTCCTCTGACTTTGATAACTCTATCTTACAAACGTCCTGAAATGCAACAACTTATTAATTCATTCAACAGTGATTTGTTGAGCATCTACTATGAGCTAGCCATCTGCAATGACTACCTGACTCTTTCACCCATCTGGCCAGAACTTCTAGACTCTTGCCACATTGCTTGTCCTGACTATGACTATTTGCCCTCCAACCATGCCTAATCTCACATATTCCTGGTCCTATCCTTACTTGCTTCACCTATACTCTAATATAGGTGATGCTACAAAGACTTTTTTCCAGAAAAATATTGCTATATTTGCATATCCCAAGTCAAGTTATGAGAAAGAACATGGATGTCTTTGATATGTGTTAACACCCAACACATCTGGATAACAAATTGTACATAACATTCTAGAAACACACCATTCTTTGGAAAATGGTTGCTTCTGGTTTCAGTCATGTCCCTTTAAGGTGAACTAAAGGTGAAGAGCTTATGGTAGCTGGCCAGAGCAGGAAGAGAGCTCTCAAGCCACCATGTCAGATGTCCCAGAAGTTCTAGGATGCCAGCTAGTTAGCAAGCAGTGATGCAGATGCCACAGTTTTAAAAATGCACTTCAGCTCTATGTAGACAGCCAAGAAAACCTCATGAATAGCCACAGCTGTTGCTCACAAAGAGGAGCAAGATGGATAGAGCAATATCAACAGTATGATGCAAATAAAGGTTAACAGCAAGTCCTGAAAATTGTTTTAAAACCGAATGGCAATTCAGCAACACCACTTTGCTAGGTGAGGCTAATGAGCATTCCTCTGTGTTAAATCATGCTGACTAAGCTCAACTGAGGAACCAGAAAACAGCACAATGGAGACAGAACATTATAAGGAAGAGGGCTCGCACAGTGGTCACCATAGGTATGCCATTCCCAATGAAGAGAGAAGTTATGACAAAGGGAGCCAAACTCTCTGTGGAAGAATTTTCCTGTTGTCACACTGTCCTTCCCATTTTAAAATCTCGTTTTAATCCTGTTCACCATTAGGAAGCCATTCCTGTTTACAACGTAGTTCTTCTGGGGCTCTGCTAAACACAGTGCTAAATCCTTAGCTTCTAAAGTGCAAAGACTGTGTAACTTTGTGGATTACTGTGTCTCCAATGCCTACTATACTACCAGTGTGTGTGTGTGTGTGTGTGTGTGTGTGTGTGTGTGTGTGTGTGTGTGTAGGGTTAATCCAGGTGAAGAATATATATAAGTATATACATCATTCATAGTGCTTGGCACACAGTAGACACTTAATAAGTATTTAATGACTGCATAATTCAAAGATCAAATAAATGAAGCAATCATTGAACTGAAATGAAATGAATTTTATCAAAAATGTTTAAGAAGTCAGTTTGATAGATTTTATTTTATAAAAAATGTGGCATTTTTATAAGAACTTTCAGGAAATGCTACTATAGATATGACTCCAAGAGAACACATGAACAAAAAGTACATGGGTAAAACTATGGTGTGTCTATGAGATGTCAAAATATTTAAATAAAGAAATGAAAATTCAGCAGGCTATCTAGCTGACATTTGGCATCATGAAACTAGATATTTCTAGAAGGGCTTTAATATTCATTTATTCATCCTCACTACATATCTGCTGACTTTTTAGTATTCTATTCAGCTAGTACAGAGATTGTGTGTTTAAAGTCCAAGTTTCCATGTAGGAATATAAACTATTTTAATTTTCCTTCCTGCTGAAAATCCTTGAAGTTCCCCCCCAATTGAATTTTTCCCTAAAATAATTGGTTTGGAACCAATACACACAATTCTCTAACCAAAATGCTCTAGATTACTTGTCATCTTTGGCCACATGGGCCACATTGGAGATACAGATGCAAAATGTCCTATGATATTAGCATGAATTTAATCTTACAAATATGTACTACAACTGATCAGTTAGTCTGGATTATTGGATATGGGTGATGAAAGTAATTATTTCATATTAACTTCATAAACTATATCACCTCTTGCAGAAAGTATTAACAAATTGCTTGTAATCATGACCTAAAGCAAATGAATCAGAGCAGACTCCCTTTCATGTACTTTCATATAGACAATGCATCTTTAACATTCCCAGTTAGATACTTTAGTCATTTGTTGGCGCTTGGGAACCAGTGAAAATTTCCTCAATAGCATATTTCATCTCATTATTTTATGTGTGCAGGTTAAGAAGTCAGATTTTTCAATATTAATTATTGTATACAGAAACTGAAGGTAATTGACTACATTTTTATACATATTGTTGCAGCATATGATTATCGTCAGAACAGGCCCTAATTTCTCATATTGAAGATATATCTAAATAAGGGTCTTTGGTACTTTTGAATAGGCTGCTATAATCATTAGGTAAATACACTGCTTTGATAATGAGCATGCATATGTATTCACCAAACAGCATTTCTCGAATTTACTGTGAAAACATAAAAGTCAATTAAAACACACTCCTATCATTGTTCATATAATAGTAACAATAAGACCAAAATCAAAGATTCTTCAAAAATTTTGATGTTACATTCACCACTCTGCCTTTATCCTATCACTATAAAAATAAAACAAAATCATAAACTGCTCTCCTTTGAGGATCTCAAAACAAACAAAAGCTCTAACTTTCATTATTCCAATAGAATGAAAACTAAAATTTAAATCTGGCTTTTCAAAAGTAATGACTTACAATTGAACTTCTTTTTTATCTTGGCTTACCTAAGGCATTCCATACACATGTTTCCAAGGCTTATAGTAGTTTGTGGGTGAGGACTGTATGCATAAGGAGTGATATGTCATGATTTCTTATTGGTATTGATTGGAAATATGGTAATTTGTTCTCTTGAAAAATTAAATCATTTTTGAATGTTCAAAGAAACAAGGCTCAATACAACGTTTTGTTGATATTTCATATATAAGATTTTCAAGGGCCATAAACGGCAAACAGAAGAGAATTATAAGCCACATTCTGAATTTTTTTCCGTTGAGGTCACCTTTGAGAATTGTGCTACAATCATCCAAAATATATCAGTCCAGATGTACTATGAGCTTTAAAATGAGTATCTCCGTAGCTTTTAATATGTTTTTTGAATAATTTGTTTTTTTCCATGCCAGGAAGAGCTAAATATGATCTGTGCCTAAATTTGAATTTTCTGGAAGAAAAACATGAAATTGATTCTTAATTTGTTTCTTAATAAGGGAAAGGGCTTTGACAGCAATTGTTTGATCTCCTGACCAACTAATATCTCCTTGTTAAACTATTTTTTTGGAAATAAATTTCAAGAAATAAAACTATTTTAAAGAACACTGATATATTCTTTACCCAGGTTCATCTATTAATATTTTCTCCCCTTTGCTCTCTTTCTTGATAGATTAATACCATTTTTTTCTGAACTATTTGAGGGTAAGTTGCATTAGTCATAGCCTTTTAACTCTAAATTTTTCATCATGTATCTCCTAAGAATAGGGATATTCTCTTACATAATCACAAATTCATGTCTTTTAATTGAATTTGAACAATAGGAGACAGCTTACCATCTGCAGTTTCATCACCTCCAAAATGCTGTCGGTAGAAGAGCATCAATTCAATATTGTAGCACTTGTAGATGACCACAAGCAGTACAAGGAGGAGGAAGATTGCTCCCAGGCCTCCTGCAAGTTCAATTTTGTAGATTAAATCTGGAACACATAAAATAAACAGGAAAAGGTAATTAAATCAGCAACACTGAGGAACTTCCCATATTTCTAGTCTCTAAGATGTACAACCCATTCTGTTTCTCTTTACAGAAGATTCTTGCCTAATGCAGTAAGTAGATGCGTTCTTGATACATTTGTGTAAATCAATTTCTCGTTAAATTAACTCTCTGCTAAATATTTGAAAAATTTTACTGTTGAAAGTGATGTCTATCTGAAAAAGAATAGTCTCTCCCACTTTGTTTTGAACACATCTAGACCTCACATGTATACTTTTGCTTTAAGTGTACTTCAGGAAACTATTACAGCTGCCTTTTACTGGGTTCAGGTCCAATATTTTGTTGTTTCTGTTAAATTATCTTTTGGCTTAGCAAGATTACAATCGAATACTTCTTAGGCCACAGGCCCTATTCTTCTACAGGAGAACAGCATCATAAAATTATTCTCAGAATCAAATAAAATCCAATGAGCCTACAAGATTTAACTGTTTCATTTGACCACAGTAGAATATAATCCAATAGAAGGTAGGCAGGGGAAATTAGCTTATCCATTTCCCCTACTTATCTGAATAAATGACTATAATTTATATGTGATATAATATGCCCAGTGGAGCTAAAAGAGAATGAGAAATCTAGGCTAATCACTTGGCCTATTCAGCCAACACCAGGCTACCTGATAGCAGCCTTAGGCTCTTCCAGTGGGGCACCCCTAGAACTCTGAGAGTTGGAACAATTAAATCAACACATAATGGAAGGAGACATAGTATATCCTAGGCCCAGGAAATAGTGACTTACCTGTAGCTTAATTAGTGATATTAACAAAATCTAGGGTGTATCATCATCAAAAGAGGGGATAGCATCATGGAATTTAGAGAAAGGGGAAGTCAGAGAAGAATTTAGAATATGAATTCAGCAATGTCCAGAGGAGAAATGCTGAATCTGGAAGACACTAGACCAGAGATATTTTCCACTGTGTGACAGGGAAATTCATTGGTCTCAACATAATACAGATAAAACTATCTTAAAAATTAGCTAAGCTCCCCTTAATCTAATTCCATAATTACCAAGTGACTCTTATTATTAATTCAGCTTACCATGTAACTACAAACTGAAAAAGGGAGTGGCATTTTAGTTTGTACATCAGTTGCTTATGAGTTTGCTTGGCATCAATCAGCCTCCCTGGATGGAGCAATTCTGGGGTACTGCCAAAATCAAATTGATGACCCTGACAGACGGCCATTCTTGAAGGTCTTCTAACAATAAAATCATGAGCCTTTCCCTGGGATTGTCCCTTGTCTCTATATAGGCTTATTGCTCAAGATAAATTAGGCTCAATATAACAATAAGATTAAGAAAAAAGATTAACATATATAATATATACTACAAGTAATGTATATTATAGGTAAAATTTTCTACCAGTCTACTATCTATTCTCTAAGTAATCCTTTAGGGCAAGAATTGTTGGTCCAAATTCATCACTGAAGAATCTAAGACTCAGTAGTTTAATTCACTTACCCAAGGTCATACACCTAAGAAGTGGCCAAGATGGGACTTGAGTCCTGATATTCTAACTTCATATTTAAGGTTCTTTTTATTACACCACAGTTTTGTAAGCTCCTCTGGAAAGTGACCATGAAATTCCTTCTCCCTCTTCCTCCATAGAACTGTTGGTAATGCTTCTCAAGAACATGTGACCTGCGGTGAATTTTGGATTCTTCTGCCCTTCCAATTCCAAGGAAAGAAGCTAAACTACAATTGCCAGGCAGAACGATAGGACCGAGCAGATCTCAGACAGTTTATTGGAGGGTATTGAAGAATTCTGTAGCTACATCAAGAAGGAACGAGGGGCTCCTTGGAGTCCAGCATATGAGAAGTTTTAAGTTTTGTAGGGAGATAGAGAATTTGGTATTTTAAAGGAGGTGGAGTAATAGAGAAGATGGTAGTGGCCAGAGACAGCATGGCCAATGAGGAGAGTCGCTGAGTAGAAATGTAAGAAATATAAATGTATTCTTTTTCAGTAAGGAGAGAGGGAGAAGGATAGAAAAAAGAAGGGAGTGAAGCTGTTGTGAGAGACAAAATATATTAATAAGGAGCATTATGAGGGGCCACATAATGAGTAGGGATAGGAAATTGGAATCTATCTCTGTCATGCCTGCTGCAAGAGGTGGTCATTTGGAAAATTAAGCCACAAAATTTCAGGTAAAAATAATCCTACCTCATATTAGCTCTGCCTCCTGCCCTCCCTATAGAAAATGACTCCCCAGGAACCACTGCCTGCCTCTATGTGGGTGGTAAGGCAGGCTTGCTTATGAGACCTCTGTGGGGCTGCAGTATCACAACCTTTGCTTGTTTTCTTACTGTTTTATCAATTATGCATTCTTTTATTTATTCAAAAAAAGAATATCAAGTGTCTTTATTTTTTTAACATCTTTATTGGAGTATAATTGCTTTACAATGGTGTGTTAGTTTCTGCTTTATAACCAAGTGAATCAGCTGTAGATATACATATATCCCCATACCTCCTCCCTCTTGCATCTCCCTCCCATCCTCCCTATCCCACCCCTCTAGGCGGTCACAAAGCACCGAGCTCATCTCCCTGTGCTATGCAGCTGCTTCCCACTAGCTATCTATTTTACATTTGGTAGTGTATATATGTCCATGCCACTCTCTCACTTCGTCCCAGCTTACCCTTCCACCTCCCTGTGTCCTCAAGCCCATTCTCTACGTCTGAGTCTTTATTCCTGTCCTGCCCCTAGGTTCTTCAGAACCATTTTTTTTTTTTAGATTCCATATATATGTATTAGCATACAGTATTTGTTTTTCTAGCCAGTGTTAAATTGACAGGGCAATATGATTTTTTTTCGGTTTACTCTGAAAACTGAATTCTCTTTGATCTTAGGTCATTGATTAACTTGATTCAACATGTTTTTCCTGTTGTAAAATGTTCATTTAATGTTGTAATTTTGTTAACTCTCTGTCTCTCTCCCTCTGTCTCACTCTCCGGTCAGAACAGCTTTCAACTGTTTTCAAAGTCACTGAATGGGATTTTTTTTCCAGCAATTTCTATGTTATTTACAGAGTAGAGTTGCTATTAGGTAGATGGAAAACTTCAGCAGCAGGAACAATTTGTGCTCCCAAGTAGCAGACACCTTTTTCAGCAGTAAATTTATGGAAGAAAACTGTGGTGTGAAAAGTACCTTTGTGGTTTTGGGGTCCATTTTATAAAAATATCTTTGAAAGATATTACCTAATGATGGCTGTTTACATTGAAAACTGTGGACCGAGTCCCTGAGACTCAACCAGTATTCTTTGATTCAGCCCAGGCAGTCACATTAAAAGGGAAACATGTATCCTATAATCAGAGGGCAGAATTGCCATCACCCAGTTGACACCTAGCTTTTCTTTTGTCTTCTGTTTTCAACTGCCATTTTCCATCTCAGCAGGATCTATACTTCTAGGGACATTTCCTGACTGAGAAGGTGAAAGTCATTTTATTTGGACTGTGTCGTGTATACACTTCACAAGGATAGAGATAGCCAGAACAGCAAATATTTATGGGATTGTAACTTTTTCCAGGTACCCAAAGTACAAGTGTAGTTCTTTTTAACCTTCTTAGTTTGAACCCAGCTAGTTCTTCACTTTGAACATAGAGATCAGACAGTATAGAATGGGACAAATAATAGCTGAAGTCAAGGGACTGGAGAGCAGGAAGACTGGAACTGTTCTGAGCTTACTCATAAGTTGGGAAGCAGGTTAGGAGATCCCACCTGAGGGTCTCCTATACAGGTTGGGGGTTCAGGATGGGGCTGTAGCACTAGGGATGAAGAGAAAGAGTCATTGATATGTCTCTGTTTGTGGGAAAGGGAGTATGTGCAGAGAAGGCATAATTATCAAAATTTTCCTAGCATTAAGTTCAGAGTCTTGGTTCACCAAAAAAAATAGAATGAATTTCTTACTAAAATGTTAGTTGTACTTGTTGGCAAATAGTTCATTGGAGAGTGAGGGCGTAGCAGGTTAGTAAATGAAGGTAGAAGATGCATAGGTAAGAGACATCTTGCTCTGAGAATGCCTGACCCTGTTAATTGCATATATTAGACATGAGTTTTCATTTTACGAATGGCCTTTTCACTTTGTGAAAGGATTCATGAAATGTTTCTTCTCTATAATGATCACTTATGGCATTTTTGATATTTGACTTATAGATCATCAGGAAGTTATTGTTCCATAAAACGAGCCATACTCATATTCCAGGTGGAAATCCTGTGGCTACTGATGCCAGGCTATGTTGTGATAAAGCCTGAAAGGTTCAACTCCAAAGGAAATAACTGAAATTTTGCAATACAAGCCAGAGTTCAGTCTGAGTTAATATGTTGGATCAGGACCATAGGGCTTCTTGTTCTTTTCTGGACCTCTACCATATTGTCGAGAGCTCCTAAAGAAAATGGAGTAAGGGAAGATGAACTGCATCCTTTTGCAAAGCACAGTGAAAAAATTTAAATGCTACCTAAAACAGAGAGTACAAACTGGTTTACAATGGGCCAGAAAAAAGGTTTTTGTTGGTCTATATGTTTCCCAAAAAGTAGATACTAATATTTTAAAATAAAAATATTGCATATCCAGGCTTTCAACTTCACTTGAAAACGTTGAAGCTTTCATATCCTTAGGTTCACATTTCAGCAAGCATGGCAATAATCTAGAAAAGAATAGTGACTGCCCTTTAAAGCAAGGCATGTTTCCTCTAGCCTGTGTTTAATATCCAGACCTCTTTTTCTTTTAATTTCAATATCTACCTGGCTATTGAGGTCTTTGAGTTTTTATCCCCCAATCTGGAAATTGAATGTTTTGAAAAGAGAAATGCATTCAGATAACCCAGAATAGACACTAGTCAAGACCAGATCTCAGGGAAATCCTCTCTTTACCAATCCCTGTTGCCCATCCTCTATCCTATTGCACCTGTCCTCTAGGAAGACCATTTTCACCCAACAAATGTTTTTGAGCACTTACTATATTCTATGTGCTAGGGATACAGCGGTAAATAAGGCAGGAAAAAGTCCCTGTTCTTATGAAGTTTACATCCTAGTGTGTGTGGGGGGGGGGTGGGGGAGACAAGAAGAAAACAAGTATGTAATATGATATCAGATAGTAGTAAATACAATAAACAGAAATAGAGCCAAGTGAGAGGGAAAAGAAGGTGATGGGTTGTCCATCGATGGATGAATGGATCCAGAAAATATGGCATATATACACAGTGGAATATTATTCAGCCTTAAAAGAGGAGATTCTGTCATTTGCTAAAACATGGATGAACCTGTAGGGCATTATGCTAAGTGAAATAAGCCAGAGAGAGAAAGATAAATATTATAATGCATGGTATCACTTATATGTGGAATCTTAAAAAAAAGCTGAAGTCACAGAAACAGAGAGGAGAAAAGTGGTTGTCAGGGGATGGACGGTGGGAGAGGAAATAGGGAGAGGTTAGTAAAAGGGTACAAACTTTCAGGCAGATGAATCTGGTCTGAGGATCTAATGTATAACATGGTGACAGTAGTGGATAACACTATACTGTATAACTGAAATTTGCTGGGAAGGTACAACTTAAATGTTCTTACGCACACAGACATAAAATGTAGATGTGTGAGGTGATTGATGTGTTAATTAACTCAATGGGGGGAGTCATTTCACAATGTACACAGATATCAAATCATCACGTTGTACACTTAATATATCTATATATCTTACAATTTTATTTGTCAGTTTTACCTCAATAAAGCTAAATTTTTTTTTTAAAGAAAGTGATTGGGTAGTACTATTTTATAAAAAGTGGCCAGGGAAAGGCCTATTGAGTAGATAATATTTAAGCAGGGACCTGTATGAAAAGAGGGAATGAGGCATGGGAACAGCTGGGGGAAACAGCAGTGTTCCAGGCAGAGGAAATAGCAAGTGCAAAGATCATGAGCCAGGACTGTGCTCAGTGAGTCCTGGCATGAGAAATAGAAAGGAGGCTAGTGTGTGCAAGGTTTGAGGCAGACTGTGGTAGAAAATGAGATCAGAAATGTCTTGAAGGCCATGGCAAAGATTTGGGGTTTCATTCTAAGTGTAACAGCGAGGGTTCTGTAATTGGATGGTTCTAATTAGGGAAATAATATGATCTGACCTAGATATTAAAAGGATCACTCCAGATGCTGTGATGAGAATAGACTGTGAGGGGACAAGGGGGAAGCAGGGAGACCATTCACGGGGCTATTGCAGTGAGCCAGGCAATTGATGCTGGTGGCTTAGACTCTGATGATAACAGTGAAGATGGGGAAAGTACTCAGAGTACATATGTTTTAAAAGTAGAGCCATGGAATTTGCTGGTAGACTAGATATAGCGTATGAGCAGAGAAAAGAAGAAGTCAATGATGACTCCAAGGATTTTGGGCCTGAGCAACTGGAAGGATGGTGATGGAGATGAAGAAGGCAACTGGAGGATCAAGTTTATAGGGAGGAGAAATCAGGAATCCTGTGTGGGACAAGTGAAGCTTGATATGCCTGCTAGATATGTCTACTAGTGGAGTTTTTGAATAGTTGCTGAATAGGCAGTTAGGAATACAACTCTGGAGTTTAGGCGAGAAGTCCAAGCTAGAGATATAAATTTGGGAGATGTCAGCATATAAATCGTAAGCAAAACTGAGGTGGAGATGGGATTGAAATCATCTAGGGAGTGAGTGAGAAAATGGGACCTGAACCCTGGGGAACTCTAATATTTAACGATTAGGAAGATGAGAGTTAATATTCGCAGTTATTCATGATTTAGAGACATTTCCTTGCAGAAGCCATGGGAGGCAGCAGTTTTGCAGCGTACCTTGGTTTCTAGTGTCAGATTATTAGAAATTTGAAGGGCTGCTAGTGGTTGCTTTACTTATTAAAGGGAAATGGATTTATTTTAAAACTCAAGGCTATTTCTGTCTCTACTGACTGACTATATGGTAAGACCCCCATTATTTTTCATCAGAGCAGGCTTTTAATTGTAACACTATATACATTTTGTGCAGTTTTTTGTTTCATGTTTGAGCTTTATCTTTCTTTGTATCCTCACTGCCCTGAAGACTATAAGCCCCCCACAGACTTGGGGATGTCTATTCCCTAGTACCTAACACGATGCTTGCTATACATGATCCTCCATAATAAAAGAGAACATTATTCATTTATTAACCAGAATGAGTTCTAAGTGCCTATTAGTGACCGGACACTGCCCAAGTTGCTGAGGATACAGAGGTGCAGCAGAGTCCGGCTTGGAGGATCTCTAAGCCTAAAATAAGACTGAGATGGACAGGAACAAAGCGATCCTTGCAACAAGGTATCTGGACATAATCAATGTCTGCCCTTCAAGTAGGTGGACAAGTGGTTGCTTAGTGGATACAAGTTATCCAAATTCCATTTAATAACAAATCTTGTTTGAGCATGGTATATTTCACACCATATCATTATTATTTGAACCTCAAAGTGACTCTACAAGGTAGGTATTTTTACCCCTATTTTGTAGATGAGGAAACTAAAGTTTAGGATGTCTAATCAGACAAGTTAGTCCTACTGAAGTAGGTAGCCAAGGCAGTGGCTGAACCAGGACCTCCTGAAGCAGGGTCTCCTAGTTTCACTTTCTATATTAGACTCCTCTATACTTAAATACTCCATTATTTTAAGATGAAATCAAGTCCAACAGAGTAAGAAATGGTGCTAGAGAGATAAAAGCATTATTCTCAGAATAATGACATTTCCCTGCTTCTCCTAGAGCTGCTGGTCAAGGTTATATATTAGGACTGGTTGGAAAATAGAAATTCCATCTTGGCTACAAGGTACAACTAGTGACCTTGCTGATTGAATCTGTTCTAGCTCTATAGCCTAGACAAAAAGAACACTGATTGAGAACATTTGTTCTGTTACATTTACAAAACCTTTGCCAGATGCACACATACAGAAAGTACTTAGCCTTTTGCAGTAATCAGGAGTTGTTTCAGGGTAAGAGCCAATCTCAGAAGTTGCTCCAGCAGCTGGGATTGTTGTTCCTATGTCTGCTTTTATCTCTTTTATTTGTAAATTTATAGTTTCTTTTCTTTGCTCATTATATACAATTTCCACCCCATATGGAATCAACTCTAGAGAGGGATCTACATAAATGCCAAAGTATTTAAAAATATATGCACCTGCTGAAGGCCTTCAACACCGGGTCATATCATGAAATATTGTTCATGATCTTTATTATAATAATTGTAAAAATTATATGATACTATCCATTATTTTTATTTATATTTTAGTCAGGGAATAAAGAAGTGATTTTGTTTCTCATCCAATAGTAAAACCCCTAGTATTTAATTTAAGCAATATAGGATGAAGTGAAATATAGAGAAAATGTTGAATATCAATGCCTATCAAATTTTATGTAACACTTATAACCAAGGTATATTTCATCTCACTGGATTTAACAAATAACAACATTTCATTTCATTTATCTACTTCCTAATGGTATGGAAGATCATAGGAATTTTATGCTAATATCCACAGCAAGAGAGATATTTCCTTAAAAAGACAAAATGTTTAATAGACATTTATACTAAATGATAAAATCAGGCCAGGAAACATACCTAACTTCAATAGTTACTTGGTAGGTAAACAAACTATAGTAACAGTTATTTTAAAAAATACCCTTTTTACGCAGCAGAACACTTGCATGTTTTCGTCCATTTCGGTTTTCCACATGGCAGGTATAATTTGCCAGGTCAGCCTCCACCACTGAATCAAAGATGAGTGCCAACTCAACTTCTTTTTCTCCAAGATGCTCTTTGAGGAGCCTGAAATAAAGGACAGTATTCTTGACTGAATTGGTTTGATTTGGGGAGAGCCCAGCCATGCAAGGACTAAAGATGGTTACGTAGCTTACTAAGGTCTCCAGTGGCCTGGAGAATCCTGACGGGGTGTATGTGCAGAAACTTGAAAAAGAAAACACAACAAGTGACTCAACGCAAAGATCAGATGGAAAAGGAAAAAAGTGAGGAATTCACTCAGCAAAAAGAAATATTATCATGCCACTAGGTTTTGATAAATGAAGCCAATATGATCTGTGTGGCAAACAGGAGGAGACGTTGGACTCCATATTCTAAGCTGAGCTTATGAAAACAAATTGGATTTTTGCAACATGGCATGAAGGGAAAAATGTAGAGATGTAGAGTTTATGTCAGAGGCTAGAGTTTTGACAACAGGGGGTAAGATGGTAAAGAAATGGGCCTTGAAAATGACTGCCTTATGAGAAGTAAACTAAGGGTGTTTGTTTAGTGGCCTTTTATCCCCAAATATCTGTGAGAAGCCTGTTCTCTACTTTCTCCTGCCTTCTGTCCAATGCAGGTATATACCCCTAATCCTCCAATGACCTGCCATGGCCCTGCTTTCTCCCGACGTTGCTCGCCATTTGTCTTTCTCCTTCCCTCCACACCCTCCCATGCCCCTAGGAGGAAATGCCCTATGTGACATTTTCTCATAGTGCTTCCTTTTGCTTTCTCAAGTGAAGTTGCAAAGGTTCTTGAATGGCCAGTAACAGTTGTTCTTCACAGAGGAGCTGAGTTGCCAGGAACCTTTCCTGAGGAACGTGCCTCTTGTTTCTCTGGAGACTTATATTCTTGCCAATGGCCAGCTGCCTCCTGGGTGAGGTGAAAGTAGGTAAACTGCCTACTTTTACTTTCTATCTCCTGGTTTTGACCAAAGAAAGAGCAAATTGTGAGTCTAAATAGTGGAAAGCCTGCTGTTAAGTTCTGGGGTGAGGTTGTTAAATACATGAATTTGCAAGATGGAACATTTGGGGCATTTAAAGTAATTCTCATCTCCTTTTTGACACCTGGTTATGAAGGCAGAGAAGAACATTCAGATTTACTGGCATTTAGCATAACGTTGGAAAAGACAACTGTACTCAGAGAAAACTAGGTTATAAATATGGGCCTCCCACTTACAAGCTCAAGCTGTATTCTTACAAAGTAATTAACTCAATGGCACCTTAATATAACTCATCTTTAAGTTGGGAAAAATACTTACCATACCTAACTTTGTTGTGGGGGTAAAATGGGTAAAATGATTTCAAGATTAAATGGCATGTTCAAATGCAAATGAATGTTATTAAATACCAACATTTCATTATCCAAAGGTGAACTGTTTGTAAATTTTGGCTCCTCGAAACATATTTGTATTTATACTTATTGATATTTCAATTTGGTTTGGATTAATCTCTTCTGGCTCCCCTTTAAGAGAAGGAAAGGCTTAAAGTTGGGTTGGTGGGAAGGGAGTTCTTAGAATCTGAGACTCTCCCATACTGAAATCCTAAACCCAGATTATATCCCAAATAGAGATGTTTTTAAAATTAACCCTATTTCTGTTACCTTCCAATAATATACATATCAGGGAGTTGACAACACTGGCATTTGTAACTTGAGTAAGTCTCTTTAGTATAATAATTTTCTTAACCATATTTTACTTGTAGTCTATTCATTTTTTTTTCCTGGCTAAACTTGCAGTTTTCCTCTCTTTCTCCTCTCCCAACATATACCTAAACAAGTAAAAATGGGAATTTACTGTCTTAATGGTTTATGTTGAATTTTACTCTATTTCCCCCCTGCTATGTGTATATCACACTATACTCAATTCTTTTAGTTCTGTGTGACCTGCTATGGGATAACCCCCTTTAGGCCAGAAGCTGCTTAAGCACCACAAATTAAGTTTGATTTAAAGCTTCACATGTAGGGCAGCCACAGCCTTTGCCAGGCAAAAGGCAGAAAGCTGATCCTGTCCCTCCAGACAAAGCCTTTCCCTCTTCATTTCTAATGCAGTTTCCAAAAACAGCTCTTCACAGGCTGCAGAAAGAATCTGGAGAGAGGATTTGAAAAATGATCCTTCATCCATCTATTAATATATATGAGGTGTCTTAATTATCAGCTCTTGAAAATCTAGAGGAGACCTGCTTTTTTGGAATTAAAGAGCAAATTGGTGTTTATGTCTATAAATCATTCTGCAGAGCAGTTACAACTTCCTAGCAAATATTGATATGTAACAATCTATCAATTATTCTTTGTCATTCCCCTGAGTGCCTAGCTCTGGGATAGATATTTGGTGTAAGAGCAGTATAAGCACTAAAAGACCAGGTGCCTGCTCCCAGTAAGCATTAAAATGTAAACAAGGAGGGCTTCCCTGGTGGCGCATTGGTTGAGAATCTGCCTGCCGATGCAGGGGACACGGGTTCGTGCCCCGGTCCGAGAAGATCCCAGAAGATCCCACATGCCGCGGAGCGGCTGGGCCCGTGAGCCATGGCTGCTGAGCCTGCACGTCCGGAGCCTGTGCTCCGCAACGGGAGAGGCCACAACAGTGAGAGGCCCGTGTACCACAAAAAAAAAAAAAAAAAAAAAAAAAATTTAAACAAGGAGGCAAAATCTACACAGCTGAAAAAATTATAGGCGGAATGAGGTAAAACAGGATGGTACAGTCATTCTTACAATGGAATTTCAAAAAAGGGAGAGATTATTATTTACCAAATTAGCTGGAGAAGGCTTGAGAAGACTCTGCCTAAACAAAAGGAAGAAGGAAGCATTTTCTAGGAGGGAAGATAGGAACAGGTTTTTGCAGAATGTTTGAAAGACACTGAAGGGACTGGTTTTGGAATGGAGGATGCAGATAAGGGGGTCTTGGGATATACTTCAAATAACTTCAGAAGTATCTCATTCCAAGGATTAATATTGAAGGCAAATTATAGGCAAGAGTGAACACTGGCAAAATAAAAAATACTAAATTCAGGTGACAGAAATCACTAGTTTCAAAAGTTTTATTGTTAAGACCTATTATTAAAAAGTAATACTAGAAAATGTTTGGAAGTTGTCACTCTCATCCTTACAAGACAAAAAGCAAACAAAATGAAAGTCAACAACTTTTCATAGATCTATCAGAGAATTGAGGTCACAGGGCAAACTCCTGCCCCCCAAATTTGAGATAGCTAGACAAATACTGAGAATCACAATGTACTGGGAGCAGAAACCCAGGAGTAGGAATCAGTATGAATAAAAACACTTAAAATGTAATTGATGAGCCACTGTAGGCCCAACATGGACTAGATTGAGAGTTAAAAAAAAAAACTCCATGGGATCTAATCTTAGGGGTGCCCTGTACTTTCATGAGTTTTGCTTCCAAGAGCCTGACCAGAGTTTCAGGGTGAAGATCAGAGAATCCTTTATGCTTTTGGCAGGGGAAGGGGAAAAGCAACTGTCTTGAAATGAGCCCAGAGCACTCTTTCTTCTTAACAAAGGCACGCCCTCAAGTGAAACTCTTTAGCAGAAGCTAAATTACTTGGGTTTTACCGAAACTGGAGGGAAGAGAAATATCCAACTCCAGCCTCCTCAAGCCTTCCTGTCTCAACTAAGAAAAGGAGGAAAGCTGAGGAATACTTGTAAAGGTCACAGCCTGAAGGTACAGGTTCATTGAAAGACTAAGACTTTACCATAGGATTATAGGATACTTACCACCACAGCAATCAAGCTCCTGTATGATTACAAAGGTTTTCAGCTGAAAAAACTGCAAAGCTCAAACCCTATTTAAGAAGCAGTCTCTAGGAAAACTGAAAGAAACAGTGGAGACATAAACAAGTACATTATCGGAAATTTTAGCCTCTTACACCTACAACTACAGAAAACAGTAAACACAGCCTAACTCCTAGCCACATAAACATAAAATCTCACAATAAAGACCTATTTACTTCAGTTCCTTTTATCTGATACATCACATCTGGCTTTCAATCAAAAAATTATAAGGTATGTTAAAAAGAAAAAATGTCTGAAAAGACAATGCAAGCATCAGAACCATATTCAGGTATGGCAGAGAATTATCAGAATGGGAATATAAAATAACCATTATTAATATGTTAAAGGCTCTAATGGAAAAAGTGAACAACATAAATCAATAGCTTGGTAGCATAACCACAGAGACGGAAATTCTAAGAAAGGCTCAAAAGGAAATGCTAGAAATCAAAACACTGTAATAGAAATAAAGAGTGGCTTTCATGGGCCATTAACAGACTGGACATGGCCAAAGAATCAGTGATCCTGAAGACAATCAACAGAAATCTCCTAAATCGAAACAAACACAAAGAGAAAAGAGCATGGCAGAAAAGGAACAAAACATTGAACACCTGAGGTATAACTATAAAAGGCATAACATACATGTAACCTAAATACCAAAAGAAGAAAGAGAAAGGAACAATAGAAATATCTGAAGTAATAATAACTGAGAATTTTCCAAAGATACCAGACCACAGATGCAGAAGTTCAGAGAATACCAAGCAGAGTGAATATTGGAAAAGCTACACCTTGATGCATCATATTCTAACTGTATAAAGTGAAAAAATGAGAGAAAATCTTAAAAGAATTCAGAGGAAAAAACTTACCTATAGAGGAATAAGTATAAGAAATACATCAGACTTCTCTTTAGAAACTATGTAAGCAAGAAGAGAGTGGAGTGAAATATTGAAAGTGTTGAAAGAAAATTACTACCAACCTAGAATACTGTATCCATTTATCCTTCAAATGTGAAGGAAAAATAAAGACTTTTTCAGACAAATAAAAACTGAGGGAATTTGTTGTCAGTAGACCTGTCTTGCAAGAAATGTTAAAAGAACCTCTTAAGAGAAAATGAAAATGATATAGGTCAGAAATTTGGATCTACATAATGAAAGGAAGAGAGAGAAGGAATAAATAAAGATAAAATATTTTATTTTTCCTATTCATAATTGATCTAACAGGTAACAGTTTGTTTAAAATCATAATAGCAATAAAAGCAGTTATAAGAAGTTCTGAGGATCTAATATACAGCATGGTGACTATAGTTAGTAACGTGTGTTGTATACGTGAACGTTGCTGAGATTAGATCTTAAGCATTCAAACCACATTAAAAAAAGAGTTAATTACGTTAACTATGTGAGCTTAACTAATATAATGGTATATGTCAATTATACCTCAATAAAATAAAATGAGAGTGAAAATGTAACCTGCAGAATGGGAGGAAATATTTGCAAACCATATGTCAGATAACGGGTTAATATCCAAAATATATAAGGAACTTTTACAACTGAATATAAAAACAAAATTGAACAAATAACTTGATGAAAAATAAAATGGGCTAAGGACCTGAACAGACATTTCTCCAAAGAAGGCATACAAATGGCCAACAGGTATATGAAAATGTGCTCAACTGCAGTATCATCAGCGATATGCAAATCAAAATCACAATATGATATCATCTCAAATCTGTTAAAATGGCTGTTACCAGAAAGACAAAAGGTAAGAATTGTTGGCAAGAATGTGGAGAAAAGGGAACACTGTATACTAATCATGGGAATGTAATTTGGTGCCGCCATTGTGGAAAAGAGTACAGAGATTCCTCCAAAAACTATAAATGGAACTACCATATGATCCAGCAATCCCACTTCTGGGTATATATCAAAGGAAATGAAATCAAGATCTCAAAAATATATTTGTACTCTCATGCTCAATTTAGCATTATTCATAATAGGCAAGATGTGGGAACAACTTGTGCCCATCAGTAGATGAATGGAAAAAGAATATAAGGTTTATGTGTACAATGAAATATTATTCAGTCTCAAAAAAAAAGACAAAATCTTGCAATTTCTGACAACATAGGGGAACCTGGAGAATACTATGCTAAGTCAAATAAGTCAGACAGAGAATGAAAAATTCTGAAAAATACTGTATAATATTACGTATATATGATCTCTAGACAAGCCAAACTAATAGTGACAGAATGGTGGTTACCAGGAGCTGGAGGGTGGAAGAAATAGGGAGACACTGGTTGGTAGATCAAATGGGGAACTGCTGGTCAAAGAGTACAAACTTTCAGTTGTAAGATGAATAAATTCTGGAAACCTAATGTACAGCATGGTCACTATAGTTAACAATACTGTACTGTACCCTTGAAATTTGAGAGGAGAGTGAATCTCAAGTGTTTTCACCATACACACACAAAAATGATAACTGTGTGGTGATGGATATGTTAATTAGTTGATTGTGGTAATCATTTCACAATGTATACATATACCAAAACATCACATTGTATACCTTAAATATATACAATTTTTATTTGTCAATCATACTTCAATAAAGATGGAATTTTTTAAAAATCAAAAATGAAAAAGAGGAAAGAGATTGGATTCCCCCCAAAATAAAAAAAATAAATAAAATAAAATAAAATAAAAGCTTGTAATTTTTGGAACATATGGCAGTTCTATTTTTAGCTTTTTGAGGAACTTCCAGACTGTTTTCCACAGTGGCTGCACCAATTTACAATCCCACCAACAGTGTACTAGGGTTCCCTTTTCTCCACAACCTCTCCAACATTTGTTATTTGTGTTCTTTTTGATGAGAACCATTCTGACAGGTGTGAGGTGATCTCTCATTGTGGTTTTGATTTGTATTTCCCTGATGATTAGCGACATTTAGCATCTTTTCATGTGCCTGTTGGCCTTTTGCATTTCCTCTTTGGAAAAATGTCTATTCAGGTCTTCTGCTCATTTTTAATTGGGTTCTTTGTTTTTTTGATGTTGAGTTGTATGTGCATTTCCAGTTTCCATTAACTGTAAATAGTCCCTTAAACCAAATTGAATCCTCCTTTGATGACTAGGTATCTTGCAAGTCTCTGGGTCTTTATTCTGAGTATGAGTAATCATCCAGGAATAATGATTGAGAACATCAATAATAGGAGATGATAGTTTTTAAAAACCCTCTTAAGGAAACAAAATCTTTATTTTAGTGTCATTTGCTTTTAAAAAAAAATCCTGTTAAAGCCTTATTAGTCAAAGACCAGGATCAAGCCCGTAGGCTGACACAATCAGATTTGTTGACTGAATACACCGTGGAAGGAACACTCCAGAGGAACTGTGGATTGTTTCTTGATTGAAGAGAAGAAGAAAGCATCTTTTGTAACATTTGGGTTCCCACTAAAGATTTTGAGGATGGTCTAAAGAAGCAGAAATAAGTTCTGGATTGATTGTAACTTCTGAGGCAGTTGGTGGTATGGGGGGAGGATTGACTAGGAATTGTGTACTGTCATGAGGTGGAGGTGGTTTACTAATTGGGTATTCCCAGTAATATGAAAATAGCAAAGCAGGTCTGGGCATCACTGGTAAGAAAGCAGTAGTCACATCAAAGAGGTGGAGGTCATTATGGCATTATACAACTGCTGCATGACCTTGGAAGAAACAGTATTTTCTGTTAATTTTGCAGCTGGTTTTATCTGTCTGTCCTCCCAGCCTGATTAATAGCTGGGCTGCTTATTCTCAGTCCCGACTGATTTTTTACTCTTTTAGTCCCGGGCAGGTTTTGACTCTTTATATCCTAAATGTGGACTACAACAGATCATTCTGAGAACTGATGATTCTTGCTAGCTGTGTTCTGATAAAGTCAATGTAGCTCCACTGGAACTGTGAATCAACTGCCCAAGGACAGCTCTTCCTCAGTCACTAAACCTCAGATTCTTTTATCTGTAAAATAAACTGATATGATTTATCTCAGATGGTTATCATAAAAATCCAATGTAATTTAGGATGTCAAATGTTTTTGCAATGTATTGTGTAGCATAGAAACATGGAGGAATTATTATTATTTACTAACTATAGTTTCTTGTCTCGAACAGCTTACAATAGAAAACACCATATTTGAGACTAGGCGTCTATGATCTGCTCAGTAAATGAAGAGAGATAACAAATATGTCTTAGGTAGCCTTTAAATATTTTATGCATACGTCAAGGCTAAGACCCAACTGTGGAAGTGGAACTGTGGATAGTAGAGTCACCACTCTTCCAAAAATCATCCTTCAGATAAATGGTCATTAAGGCTGCCCTTAGGTAAAACTATGCTGCTTATGAAGTTTACTTTTCCATTGAAGCCTCCTTATGACTTACAAAATCTACACTTACATATACATATGATGAGTTTTGAAAATTATTTAAGTCAAGGCAAAGTGATCAATCAATATTCCTCCTTCCAGTGGGATGACCTGAGAGTGGGAGAAAAGAAGAGATGATGTGTGTGTTGGGGGATTGTTTTGTTATGTTTTTAGCTCAATTTTGGGGCAGCCAGAGCAGGTTGGGTGTTTCAAGGCACTGAAAAAGCATGGTGGGAAGTTGCCAAAACAGAGCTCATCATTTTGCCTTGGGCTGCCTGGGGAAAAATTAATATTCCCAGCTCCATATTATTTGTTTAAATTGGTGAGATATTAATACGTTATTTCGGATCTTTAACATAGACTCACACTATTTTAAGAATAAAATCTTTTCATACCTGTATCACATTCCCTTCTTTGTTAAGAGCATTTCACTCACTCAAGAAAGGTATGTTAAGGTAAAAGGATGGAAACAGAAGGCTGGAAAGTGGTAGAAGCAGGAGTGAAAAAAACAAAACTTACAAGCGAACAAAGCCCATATTCAACTTGTAGCCTTTTAGGAATTGAAAGTAAATTAAATTATTTGCATTTTAAGAAGCTTGTCTGAAAAGCCTTAAGATAAATTGAACATGTTTTTCAGGTCAAGAATTATACAAGATTTGGTAAACTTGCTTTATGGTATTGCCTGGGGGAAAAACATTAGCTATTGATAGGGAGATTTGTAAAGTGAGATTTATAATCAAAAATTACTCTCCATTGGGACAAAGCAATTGCACTGAAATTCATGCAGTCTCCATCGACTATCAGATGCAATTCACAACCCTGCAGGGAAGCTTAAGGACTATTATTTCTTGTTTAATAGGATTAGTTCAGTTTCTCTGGCATTTTTTATTAACACTGTGGAATATGTACCTCACTGTAATTTTAAAAAAAATTCTCACGCCTCTGTTAAGATTAATAAAAAGGAAGGTCTGTAAAGGTGTGGAACTGGGTTGGGCTTGCTAGAATGCTCATACCCAAAGACTACTCCTGTTCATGAACTCTCTTATCCCACTTTGCAAGCCGTTCCCATTAAGTTTAAACAGAGGGACAGAAATTAGGAAGTCCTCTCCTAATGATAGTTTCCACTGGGTCTCCTCCAAATAATAATTGGACTTCTCTGAATAGACATGGTAGAGCTTGTAGAGAGCAGCTTGTTGCAAGGACTTTAAAATGGTAGATAAAAATAACCAGATTTGCACAACTGTAGCTCATGCTACTGCACATGCAAAATTCCCTTAACATCCCCACAGATGACATCTTTTGGAGTCAGCGGAAACGTTGTGATGCAGTTGTATGGGATAGGCTGGCAGTTGTGATTGGATGCTACATTTGGGTTCAAATTTCCTTAGGGCTCAGTCTCTTAGAAACATCATGGACTTTGGTAGGGCTATGCCAATTTCTGCCTAAAGGGAGATAAAGGAGAATCTGTATGCCCAGAGTGGAGTTTGAGTACTTTGGCAGCAGGTTGCAAGTAAGGAGATACAAGGAACCATGGTGGTCAAAGTAACCCAGAGAACAAACAAATAAGAACTCCAAAACCCTGGTCAGGATTCGATCAAATCTGCTAGTCAAACTGCAAGGGAACTGCTGAATACAGAGGCTGCACTGATTATAGTCTGAGCAGCATTATTTCATCAAGCCTTTGGTAAATATCCAAGCTTTTCCCTTAGGTAGATTTTTTTCTTCAAAGTCTTCTATTCCTCTGGGGCAATACTAAGAGATAAAAAGGTACAACACATACTTCTAGGATCAAGCTGCTGCCCAGGAAATGGAGAACCTAGGCAGCATGGTCAGTCGTCTTGCCGGATCCATTGCCTCTGCAGCAGCTTCTCCATAAGTTAACTTCTTAAGAGCAATTAATTTACATCCCCACTTCTTAGATCTACTGGGCAGTGCACTTCTGACATATGTGCACAACACAAGAGCTGTGATTCAATTAAAATATGAAGTAAATACAATACCCTTTGGGAGAGCTATGCATCCAGAAGGAAATTTGTTTCCAGAAATGCTTTTGAGAGGAATCCTCTACTTCACATCTTCAGCATTCTGCTGTCAGAACTGTTCCCTTTGGACAATATATGTGGGCTATGAAAGAATGCAGATCTTTTCTTGATTGAACTAATGGTATGATTAGCACCTTTTTTTTCGATGAAACTACCAGATTTGTTCCAATCCACCATACCGTATAAAAATCTTGTTTCAAGGACATTGCTTTTGGAAGCTAGAAAACAGAATCTAGTAATTAACTTGTGTGTTAGCATAAATGGCCATAGCCTGAATGAATTCCCACACCCACACAAGCTCCCAAATAGATCATAGATCATACAATTAAAATTACAAAATGGCCGACTATATGTTTCTCTTGGCCAGGAATTCCTGTCTCTTTGTTTGTACTTCTCTGAAAGTGTCTCCAGTTAGCTAGTAAGGTTTTGTGAAATTTTCAAAACAAATTCTATGTTACTTTCCTCCCCTGCAAAAATATAGGTATGCACCCTTTGTTACTGGAAGGGTTGCAGATGGTAGAGAAAGAGGATCTAACAGAATCCAGTAAACAATGATGTTTTGCAAATCCTGAAAGTTTGACTTCCTATAGCGCTTTAATATCTGGTGACTCATTTGGCACCTAACACAGTGGCTGGGACTGGATTAAACTGTTTCACATATGTGTGCTTTGTCTCCCACCACTCTAATCATTTGCCGCTGGAGCAGCAGCATGGCTAAACTTTTCTTTTGCAAAATGGTATAACCACTTTGGAGTATAGTTTGGAAGATTCTTAAAAAGTTAGATAATCCTGGAGGAAACAAAGACAGTAAGTAAAAACTAAGGCCATTTGAATGAAGTATTGACTTTAGTTAGTAATAACGTATCAATTTTGGTTCTTTAATTGTAACAAATGTACCATAGTAACTTAAGATGTTAATAACAAGAAAAACTGGGTACTGGGGTATGTAGGAACTTTCTATACTATCTGCCATGGACTGAATGTTTATCCCCCCTCCCCCAATTCATTTGTTGAAATCCTAACTAACTCCCTAATGGGATGGTATTAGAAGGTGAGGCTCTGGGGAGAAGATTAGGTCATGAGAAAGGTGCTCTAATGAATGGGTTTAGTGGCCCTATAAAAGAGACTCCAGAGAACTCTCTGGCCTCTTTTGCTATGTGAGGACATGTGAGGGTACAGTAAGAAAATGGCCATCTATCAACCAGGAAGTGAGCTCACATCAGCCACTGAGTCTGCTGGTGCCTTGATTTTGGACCTCCCAATCTCTAGAACTGTGAGAAATAAATATTTGTTGTTTAACCCACCCAGTCTATGAAATTTATAGCAGCTGAACAGAATAAGACACTATCTTTACAATTTTTCTGTAAATCTAAAACTATTCTAAAAATTAAAGTTTTTTTAAAAAAAGCTTAAAAAGGAACTAAAACAGTTAAATGTACATTTACTATCTAATTCATCCATTCCATGACTAGACATTTATCCAGGAATAAAGGAAATATATATGCATACAAAGATGCATACATGTATGTTCATAGCAGCTTTATCTGTAATAGCCCTCAAACTGGAAACAACCCAAATGTCCATCAACAAGTGAATGGATAACCAAATTGTTTATATCCATATAATGGAATAATACTGAGCAATAAAAAAAAAGAATGAACTACTGATACATGTAACAAGATAGATGAATCTCAAAATAATTGTGTTTAGTGAAATAATCCAGACAAAAAAAGAGTACATACTGCATGATTCTGTTTATATAAAACTCTATAAAATGCAAACTGATTTATAGTGACAGAAAGATAAGTGTTGTTTTGAAAGAAGGGCAGGAGGGGGGCATTACCAAGGAGCACCAGGAAACTTGTGGGTAATTTATATGTTCATTATCTTCATTATGATGATGGTTTCATAGGGGGATACATATATCAATCAGCCCTTACAGATTATACACTCTAAATTGTGTGTTTATTGTATGTCAATTATGTGCCAATAAACCTGTTTATTTTTTTAAAAATCCAATTAGTCATGTATAGGAAAAGGGAAATAATTATCTTAGGCTCATATAACTACTACCTTTGATCATTAAACATAGCTCTGAGCTCTTTGGTAGTGGAAATTTTGCTTCTTTGTACCACTGTACCTACCACTGGCTGTCTGGGGACCAGTTTCTTTCTCTGAAAAATGACTAGTGACACTTAAAGTCTTTGACAGGCAGATATATTGAGAATAATTCTAAACGTGTATCTTCTGAAATAAGTTAAAATAAATTCATTTGCATTAATTTCATAAACCTTAACTTGAAATTGGCTAATAAAGTGATACCTATTAGGAACCTTAAAGATTAAATGGGAATTAATAGTTAAGAACTATTTGTAAGTAGTATACTGATTATTTTTTTCTGAGTATCTTTTTTATGTCAGGCAATCAATTAGAAGTATTTTCTTAAAAAATAGCTTTATTGAGATATCATTTACATACCATACAATTCATCCATTTAAAATGCACAATTCACTGATTTTTAGTATATTCACAGATATGTGCAACCATCAGCACAGTCAATTTTGTAACATTTTCATCACCTCAAAAAGAAGCCTTACACTCAAAGGGCATAGAGATTCCTCTTGGGGTGATGAAAAATTTCTGGAACTAGATAGTGGTGGTGGTTGCACAACATTGTGAATGTATTAAATGTTACTGAATTGTACACTTTAAAATAGTGCATTTTAGATTACAATATTGTATCCAGCACACCAAAACCCACTCCATAAAACCCACCCATATACTTTAGGTACTTACCCTTATCACTCCATTCTCCCAGCTCTAAGCAAACACTAATATACTTTTGTCTCTATAGATTGGCCTATTCTAGGCATTTCATATAAATGAAATCATATAATAAGTGGTCTTTTGTCACTGACTTCTTTCACTGAGAATGATTTCAAGGTTCATCCATGTTGTAGTGTGTATCACTACCTCATTTATTCCTTTATATGGCTGAACAATATTCCACTGTATGAATACATCACATTTTATTTATCCATGCATCAGTTAATGGTCATTTAGGTTGTTTCCACCTATTGTCTATTATGAATAATGCTACTGTGAACATTTATATACAAGTTTTTGCTTGGATATATGTTTTGATTTCTCTTGGTTATATACCTAGGAAGGGAATTGCTTCTAACTCTTTGTTTAACCATTTGAGGAATTGCAGAAGGTGGCTGCACCATTTTACACTCCCACCAGAAGTGTATGAGGGTTCCAATTTCTCTGCATCCTCATCAGCACTTGTTGTAATCTGACTTTTTGATTATAGCCATCCTAGTGAGTATGAAGTATTGGGTTGGCCAAAAAGTTTGCTGGGGTTTTCCATACCATCTTACAGAAAAACCCGAACGAACTTTTTGGCCAACCCAATATTATCACATGGTTTTGATTTATCTTTCCCTGATGACTAATGGTGTCAGCTACATTTTCATGTACTTTTTTCCTAGAAATATGCTCATATAGAGAATATTTTGTATAAACTCTCAGGGGGTTCATAGACCCTCAAAGTTATGAACCCCTAGAGGGGAGTTATTACATGGACACATGAAGAGAAACTGTCATGGTAGTTATAAATCACACCTAATCATAGTAAATAATATAACGTGTACGTTTTTCTTTTACACTGCTATATATTTAATAAGAAAAGTAAAAGAACACATTTTAACATTAGTTGCACTGAAATACTGGTTTGCTTTGCATTTCATGATTCTTAATAGTGGTGGAGGGGGAGGGGCCCCAATTCCTACTGGAGTGAGAAAAGTACATTATATATCACCATTTCTGAAATCAAAGGGTAACCCCATAGACTGAGGTAGAAAAAAATTACCTATCTCTTATTTGTACAATGTGGTCATATACATAGGATTAGAAAACCAATAGAATAGATGTCTATATATCAGGGAAGTATCTGTGTAACAGGAGAGTGAAAAGAGGTCTAGGGAGGTACTAACCTGAAAGTCACTTTCAGGATGAGCAGTGGGTACTGGGAAAAAGAAACACTATTCAAGAAGAGTCAACAGTTATTTTGGTGAGTACGGGCCACCACAGCTTTATACTTACGACATACGAAAGTTGTCTGTTCCCAGGGAGTAAATGAGCATTTGCCCTGTGGTCTGAAGAGTCACCTACAAAGTTTGGATCTTTGCTGGGACTGGAGAAACAGTGGCCTAAGCTTTGAAACCTTAAAGGAATTTGCTTAGGCAGCTTTGAGGGAATCATTATACCCCATGGTATATTCTTAGAACCTGAGAAAACTTCCTTATATTGGAAGCTTATACATTAGCATTTCTTAAGGCAGTCAGCCTCACTCTCTCCACCAGATCAGCTTTTAGAAAATGGAATGATTTGGAGTTGCAATTAAAATCCCAGGCAGAAGCTCTTCTAGGATGTTCCATTGCTTAACTGCAAACACAGCAAAGAAAAGTAAGCAATTCAAGTTCTGTACCTTATTTCACCTTCTCTAATGTGACCTGCCAGTTCCTCAATAAACTTCTCCCCTTTCATCCAGTAGATCATTGGTCCGGACTCTCCACTGAATCCAAAGAATGCTTTGCAAGGGATGTTCAGAGGCTTACCTGAGAATGACAGAGAAAAAAATGAGCAAATGGCTCTGGTTATCATTGGAAGACAGAAAAGGACCATTTAGCATCCAAAGGAAAACTCAGAAGTGACCCATTTTCAACTCTTCTTCCAATCACCTTATCACTGCAAATGAGAACATTTTTAAATAGTTACAAGGGCCTCTGGGAAATTTTAAAATTCAATGTATTATCAAAAATGAGAAAGTAAAGAAAGTTACTAAGTTTTTAGAACTGCTTATTTTTACTGCGTCCCTCCTAGGAACTAATATGAAAGAATCATATGGAAGGAACCCTCTTTTATTTTCCTTTTTTGAGAATATTAATAACTGCTTACTTGGACTTGCCTTTGAAGTTAACATTAATCAAAGTATAAGTTAATTTTTGATTTGTGAGAAAACATATAATAGACTATCCACTATTACTAAGATTGCATAGGGAAATTTTGTTAATTCTGATTATTGTATATTCTGAGAAAAATTAGATAATTCAAATCAAATAAGAATTTTATAATTCTAAGAATATCTATAGAAAGTACATGGAGTGAAAACTCAGTCTAACCATATCTTCGATATTCCTTGTGTCACCTACAGTACTTAAATAATTCTAGGCAATACTTCAGTTTTTTACTATGCATCTTTGTGATTATAGCTAAAAACTTTGTTTTAATTATGAATTTATCATCAAATATATAAGTAATTATTTTTTTGCTGGCGTTGATTTTATTTTCTTCTTACAAAGTAAATCAGTAAGGGAAGAATGCTATAGAGAGTACAATCTTGACATTTCTGACAAAGGAATCCCCTAATTCATAAATCATAATATAACATATCATTTTCTCTATAACATGTAATTTTTGCCCTGGTTGGAGCACTAGATAAAGCAATTTCAAAAATATTTGTTTCCTTGTAGAGTACATGGTGAAGTTGTTCCCATTATAACTCTGAGCTGTGTAAAATTTCTCCTTTCTATTCTTAAATTGATCCAAAACTTCCATGTTCTAAGAACCATTACTTTTTGGGAACCTTTCTATTTATTCACCATAACTAGCTGATGGCTTGCTTTGAGGACCATTGTCACCAAGAAACAATTTTAATTGGAGTTAGGGTCTACACTGAGACAGTGAAAATTAAGAAAACCTCATAGACATATGGATGCTGGGTGATAGGCTGGTCTTAACCACAATAAGTGTTACCAAATATTGGTCTTTTTATAGTGTAAATTTCTCTCTCAGCAAGATGACTTGTCATGGACCTTTGGGATCATTCAATTACTCTCAAAAGCTTTGATATCAACAGTCTTTCATATATGTCATGCTAATCTGAAACAAGGTTATTCATTGTTTCTTTGAACATGTGTTTGGTGATAACAAGCTTGTCTAAAAAATGGAAGACAGCCTTGTACAGCTAAGAGATGTGGGTCCTTGTTTTGGATCTATCATTAAAAAGTAGACTCTCTGGCCCTGGGTGGATTACCTAACCTTTTACAAACTGATTTCTCATATATGTAATAAGGATGGTAGTAATACTTTGGATGCTCAGATAAGACAATATCTACAAAAGTGCTTGGTGAACGTGCAAGTCCCATCCAAATTTAGCATGGTTGTGTTTTCCTTCCAAGGCTTGGTCTTTCAAAAAGTCAAGTTTGAGGCATAATTCTATATGTGTAATGAGATAGGTAACTGTTCATTTTGATCCTGCCAATCTCATGTCCTTTTATTTATAAGCGCCTATGGGGTAATATCCTTTTCTTATCATCAATGCTCTATAAATATTTCCCAGATTCTAGAGTAGGTGTGATTCATCCAAGCAGGCCCCGTGTTCTCTAAACCCAAACACAGGGTCTTTTTATGCCTTACTGCTCTTCATTCCCATGAAATTAAATTAAAGGTATTATGGAATGTCAAACTAGATGGCAAAAGATCCAGAGACTGTGATAAACATTATTATAAGGATCCCAGTTGCTTAAACTACCAGTATATACATTTTTACAAATAAATTCTGGTTGTCATTCCTTTGGGCTATGTTGAAAGAATATATCAAATAAAATACCTTTTAGTGATTCCTAGCATGTGGGTATTCAGGCCTGGTTTGATTTTAATGGAAAAAGACGATTATAGCAATGTGCAAAAAGGTGCCTCCTTGAGGTGGTCTATCAAAAATGACAGCATCTGCCCTTTCCTTGGCACTACACAATGGGTACTGACTATTGCAGCGATTTCTCCTGGGAATGTTTTTACTCTCCCATCAGACAGGTTTTGTTAAATAAATGCAAGAGACATATTTCAGCAGTCTAGTTTCTACAAATGCTGAACAAATATCCTGAAGCCTTTGTCAACGGCTAAAACAGGAAGATGGTCCAATCATCATATGCAGTACTCTGAGGAGAGTCCCAAAATGATCAGCTCTTGTGCCAGATAGTGAGAATCAATGTGTGCCACGTTGTGAGTACCTCTTCTTTCAAAAGGCCTGGGAGGGATCTCAGCACTGATTGAGCAAATAACCTGAAACAGTCTCTCCAGGTTTTTCTAAAATCTGGCTTACGTGCATGTGCAAACTCCTATCTACCATTTGTATCTGTTTTCTATTGTATTGTTTTGCCTCCAGATGTTTTCAAAGTCATTCCTATGGTACTGTGTATCCTACTAGTAGAGATGACCAACTCATATTTGTATCTAAAAAGGATTGTACAGTAGGTTGAAGACTATCAAAATAAAAATAACTTTGTGAGTTTCTCAGTGTTTTGTGCTATTTACAAGGTAACGGCTTTAGACATAACTCCCTTTTAGGTTCAGTCTGTATTACTAGCAATTTCTCTATCACTTTATTAAGTCTGACCAGTCAACAAAACATATGTTCATACAAAGACTTATATATGAATGTTCATACCAGCTTTATTTGTAATACCCCAAAACTGGAAATAGTCCAAATGTTCATCAACAGGTGAAGGAATACTCTGGTACATCCATACAAAAAATATTCATCAGGTATGAAAAGGATGAAGTACTGATACATACTACAACATATGATTTTTGAGATTTAAAGCAATTATACTAAGTCAAAGAGGTCAAACAAAAGAGTACATGCTTTATGACTCAATTTGTATAAAATTCTAGGAAGTTAAAATTAATCTAGTTTCTTAAAAAGTTGAACATCTGCCATGTGATCCAACCATTCCATATGAAAGCCTATGTCTATATAAAGACTTGTATACAAATATTCATATCAGCTTTATTTTTTCAATTGAGGTATAATTGACATATAATATTATATTAGTTTTAGGTATACAACACAATGATTTGATCTTTGTATATATTGCAAAATGATCACCAAAATAAGTCTAGTTAACATGTCACCACACAGTCATGAATTTATTTTTTCTTGTGATGAAGACTTTTATGATCTACTCTCTTAGCAGCTTTCAAAATGCAATACAGTATTAACTATAGTCACCATGTTGTACATTATATCACCATGACTTATTTATTTTATAACTGGAAGTTTGTACCTATTGACCCCTCATTTTGCCCACCCACCACAGACCCCGCCTCTGGCAACCACCGATCTATTTTTATCTATGAGTTTGTTTTTTGTTTACTTATTTGTTTGTTTTAGATTCCACATATAATTGAGGTCATACAGTATTTGTCTTTGTGTGACTTATTTCACTTAGCATAATGCCCTCAACATCCATCCATGTTGTTTCAAATGGTGAGATTTCATAGGTGAATGATATTTCATTACACACACACACACACACACACACACACACACACACATACACACACACCACATTTTCTTTATCCATTCACCCATTGATGTACACTTAGGTTGTTTCCATATCTTGGCTATTGTAAGTAATGCTCCAATGAATATGGGGGTGCAGATATCTTTTTGAGCTAGTGTGTTCATTTTCTTTGGATAAATACTCAGAGCAGAATTACTGAATCATATGGTAGTTCTATTTTTAATTTTGAGAAAACTCCATACTGTTTCCCATAGTGGCTGCACTAATTTACATTCCTACCAACAGTGCACAAGGTTTCCCTTTTTTCCACATCCTCACCGACACTTGTTATCTGTTGTCTTTTTGATAATAGCCATTCTAACAGGTGTGAGGTGATCTCATTGTGGTTTGATTTACATTTCTCTGATGATTATTTCATGTACCTGTTAGCAATCTGTTGATTATCATTTCATGTACCTGTTGGCCATCTGTATGTCTTCTTTGGAAATGTTTGTTCAGATCGGCCCAGTTCTAAATCAAGTTTTTTTTTTTTATTTGGTTTGTTTTGCTATTGAGTTATATGTGTTCTTTATATATTTTGGCTATTTACCACCTATCATATATATGATTTGCAAATATTTTCTCTTATTCAGTCGGTTGCCTTTCCATTGTTGATGGTTTCCTTTACTGTGCAAAAGCTTTTTTGTTTGATATAATCCCATTTGTTTATTTTTGTTTTTGTTGCTTTTGGTTTGGAGTCAGATTTTAAAAATCATCTCCAAACTAACTGATATCAAGGAGTTTACTGCCTATGTTTTGTTCTAGGAGTTTTATAGGTTCAGGTGTTTCATTCTACTCTTTAATCCATTTTGAGTTAATTTTTGTATATGGTATAGGATATTCATCCAGTTTCATTCTTTTGCATGTGGTTGTCCAGTTTTCCCAACAACATTTATTGAAGATACTGGCCTTTCCTCATTATATATTTTTGACTCCTGTGTCATAAATTAATTGACCATATATGTGTGGGTGTATTTCTGGGCTCTATATTCTGTTCCATTGATCTATGTGTCTGTTTTTATGCCAGTACCATACTGTTTTGATTACTGTAGCTTTGTAATACAGTTTGAAATCAGGGAGTATGATGCCTCCGTATTTGTTCTTCTTTCTCAAAATGTTTTGGCTATCCATGTCTTTTATTGTCCCATACAAATTTTAGGATTGTTTATTCTATTTATGTGAAAAAATGCCCATTGCCATTTTGATAGGGATTGCATTGAATCTGTAGATTGCTTTGGGTAGTACAGACATTTTAACAGTGTTGTTTCTTCCAATCCATGAGCATAGGATATCTTTCCATTTATTTTTGTCTTCTTCCATTTCTTTCATGATGTCTTATAGTGTTCAGTGTATAGGTCTTTCACTTCCTTGGTTAAATTTATTCCTAGGAATTTTATTCTTTTGATGCAGTTGTAAATGGAGTTTTATTCTTAATTTCTCTTAATGATAGTTTGTTATTAGTGTATAGAAATGCGACAGACTTTGGTATATTGATTTCATATCCTGCAACTTTACTGAATTCATTTATTAGTCTTAACAGTGTTTTTGTGGAGTCTTTATGGTTTTCTATACATAATATCATGTCATCTGCAAATAGTAACAGTTTTAATTATTCCTATTCACTTTGGATGATTTTATTTATTTCTCTTGCCTAACTGCTCTGGTTAGGACTTCCAATACACTGTTGAATAAAAATGGTGAAAGTAGACATTCTTGTCTTGTTCCTAATCTTAGAAGAAAAGCTTTTAGCTCTTCAGCATTGAGTATGATGTTAGCTGTGGGCCTGTCATATATGGCCTTTATTATGCTGAAGGATGTTCCCTGTATAACCACTGTGTTGAGAATTTCTATCATACATGGAAGTTGAATTTTATCAAATGCTTTTCCTGCATCTATTGAGATGATCATATCATTTTTAGCCTTTATTTTTTTTTGAATTTTATTTATTTATTTTCAATACAGCTGGTTCTTATTAGTTACCTATTTTATATATATATATATTAGTGTATACATGTCAATCCCAATCTCCCAGTTCATCCCCCCACCCCCCTACCACTTTCCCCCCTTAGTGTCCATACGTTTGTTTTCTACATCTGTGTCTCTATTTCTGCTCTGCAAACTGGTTCATCTGTGCCATTTTACTAGGTTCCACATATATGCCTTTACTTTTTAATGTGATGTATCCCATCGATTTGCAGTTGTTTAGCCATTCTTGTAGGTCTGGAATAAATCCCACTTGATTATGGGGTACAATCCTTTTCATAAATTGTTGAATTTTGTTTGATAATGTTTTGTTGAGGATTTTTGCATCTATTTTCATTTGGGATATTGCCCTGTAATTTTATTTTCTTGTGGTGTCCTAGTCTGGTTTTGGTTTCATGGTAACACTAGCCTTGTAAAATGAAGCTGGAAGTGTTCCCTCCTCTACAGGTTTTTGGAAGAGTTCGAGAATAATTGGTATTAATCCTTTCATGTTGGGTAGAATCCATCAGTGAAGACATCCGATTCTGGACTTCTGTTTCTTGGGAAGTTTTTGACTACTGACTCAACCTCCTTACTAGTAATCAGTCTGTTCAGATTTTCTTTCTTCAGGATTCAGTCTTAGAATGTTGTCTATTTCTAGGAATTTACCCATTTCTTCTAGGTTATCCAGTTTGTTGGCATATGATTTTCATAGTAGCCTCTTAAGATCCTTTTATCTGTGGTATCATTTCTAATGTTTCCTCTTTCATTTGTTATGTTATTTTTGTGAGCCCTCTCTTTTTCTTGGTGAGTATAGCTAAAGGTTTGTCAATTTTGTTTACCTTTTCAAAGAACTAACACTTAGTTTCACTAATCTTTTCTATTGTCTTTTTAGTCTTTATTTCATTTATTTCTACTCTGATCTTTGTTATTTCCTTCCTTCTACTAACTTTGGGCTTCATTTGTTTTTCTTTCTTTAGTTCCTTGAAGTATAGTTAGGTTACTTATTTAAGATTTTTTGTTTGTTTGTTTCTTGAGGTAAGCATTTATTGCTATGAACATCCCTCTTAGAACTGCTTTTGCTGCATCCCACAAATTTTGGTATGTTGTATTTCCATTTTCATTTGTTGCATAGTATTTTTAAATTTCTCTTTTGACATCTTTGTTGATCCATTTGTTGTTTAGCAGCATGTTTAATACTCATATATTTGTGTATTTTACAGTTTTCTTCTTTTAATTTCTAGTTTCATACGATTGTTGTTGAAATGATGCTTGATATGATTATTTTTGTAAGTTTTAAAATGCTGTGTTTTAAAATTTTTAACATCTTTATTGGAGTATAATTGCTTTACAATGTTGTGTTCACTTCTGCTGTATAACAGTGAATCAGCTACACACACACACACACACACACACACACACACACACACACACACACACATATATGTATATATATCCCCATATCCCCTCCCTCTTGTGTCTCCCTCCCGCCCTCTCTATCTCACCACTTTAGGTGGTCACAAAGCACCGAGCTGATCTCCCTGTGCTAAGGGTAAGCTTGATATGATTTTGATCTTCTTAAATTTATTAAGACTTATTCTGTGGCCTAACATATGATCTATTCTGGAGAATGTTCCATGTGCACTTGAGAAAAAAATGTTTATGCTGCTGCTTATGTAATGCCCTTTGATTATATAATGAAGTTTGATTATTTTATTTGTTGAATCCATGAATGTAGAACCCTCAAATATGAAGGGACGACTGTATATAGTTATGTGTCTTGGTGTAGGTCTCTTTGGGTTCCTCATACAAGGAACTCTCTGGGTTTCTTGGATTTGGGTGTCCATCTCCTTCCCCAGGTTAGGGAAGTTTTCAGCCATTATTTCTTCAAATATGTTGTATGGCCTTTTCTCTCTCTCTTCTTCTGGGACTTCCTATAATGCAAATGTTAGTCTGCTTGGTGTTGTCTCGTAAATCTCTTAAGCTATCTTCACTTTTTTCCCATTCTTTTTCTTTTTGCTGCTCTGATTGGGTGAGTTCTACTGCCTTGTCTTCAGGTAAACTTTTCTTTGCTTCATCTCTTATAGTCTGATGTTGAATCCCTCCAGTGTATTTTTCAGTTCAGTTATTGTATTCTTCAGCTCTGTGACTTCTGTTTGGTACGTTCTTACATTTTCTATCTCTGTGTTGAAATTCTCATCCTGTGCTCATCCGTTCTTCTCCCAAATTTGGTGAGTATTTTTATGACAATTACTTTGAACTCTATCAAGTAAATTACTTATCTCCATTTCATTAAGGTATTGTATTGAGATTTTATTTTGTTCTTTTGCTTGAAACATATTCCTCTGTTTATTTTCCTTCACCCTTTGTGTTGACTTCTATGAATTAGATAGAACAACCACCTTTTCCAGTCTTGAAGTGGTGACCTCATGTAGGAGATGAACCTTGTTGCTCAACTCACCCTAGCTTTTGGTTGTCTCTCAAACCTTTGTGATTGTCCAAGCAGTCTATTATATTTTTAATAGCTCCCAGTAATTTAGGGTGTGCCAAGACTTGTCAGTGGCCTAACGAGGGGAGGATCTCAGTCAGCACTTAGATTCAGGTTGATTGGAATTCAGATCCTCAGGAAGCAGCTTTTAAAGTATTCTTATATAACAGTCCTGTGGATCCACAAGTGTAATCCTTGCTAGCCACCAGAGCCCGGCAATCTGGTGGTGTTCCCTGGGCAAACTTGGGGCTCCAGATGAATCTATAAGCTCCTCACTGGGAGACACAGGTGAGCGGGAGTGAGTCAGAGGGAGAGCACAAAGATGATGACACCTAGCCTGCATTCCTTGAGAGTACCTCCATAGTATCTAGGTGTGAGCCAAATCTGAAGCTCTTGACTCAGGCTGAGGCCCCAGGACTAGCAAGTAGGCCTCTTTCACTGAAAAACTGGGGATGTGTTCCAGTCTGCTGTCTGTGCAGTGCCCTGGGGGTGGTAGTCTGCCAATAACCCTCTCTTCAATTGTTACAGTCCCATGGGACTCAGGAACGCAAGCCCCCTGACTCCCAGAGCCAGATGATCAAGGGGCATTTGCTGGGCAGCAACTTCAGAAACGGAGGCACCAGATGTAAAATCTGGGGTACCAGACACAGGTAAGAGTTCCCTTCTGAAAGATACTGGTGCTCTGGGGTGTGACAGAGAGAGAGTGCAAGGACAGTGCCAGCCCTCTGAGGTCTCTGGGAAGGTTTATAGTCAGGCTTTAGATGCGTTTAATTAGAAGTCTGCCCCTCAGGCTTCAGCCATGATGATAAGCTAACAGGCCTGTTTCACGGAAAGATTGAGTTTCGGGGTCTATTGTCTCTTCTTGTGCCCTGTGAGTGGTAGCTGTTTAAGAACTCTTTCTCTATTGATTACAGTCTTTGGGGACCTGCAAGTGTAAGCCTCACTGACCCTCAGAGCTAGGTGCTGTAGAGGTGTCCACTGCAAGCAGCTGCAAAAAGCAAGGCACCAGATGTAACAAGCAAGGCACCAGATGTAAAAACTGTGGTACCAGACACATGTAAAAGCTCCCGTCTGGGAGACACTGGTATTATGGAACAGGCAGAGGGAAAGTGCAAAGATGGCGCCCACTGAGAAAAGAAAACAAAAAGATGGTGCCTGTCACCTTTAGCAAGGAAGAAGGAGAGTGTGAAAATTGCCCTCAACAGCCTCTGTCCCTAGGAGTCTGGTGCTTTAAGATTAGCAAATTAATCTCTTTCACATAAAGCCTGGGTGCTTTTCAAACAGCTGCTTCTCTGCTGGGCCCTGGGGTGAGTGAGTCCACATGTGAGCACTTTAAGAGCTCTTTCTCAGTTTGCTACAGCCCTTTGGGTCTTGGGGATATAAGCCCTGTTGGTTTTCAAAGTCAGATGTTTTGGGGACTCATCTGTTAGGTGCAGGCCTTAAAAGTTGGGGTGATCGATGCGGGGTATGAATCCTTCACTCCTCAGGAAGAAGCTCCAGGTTGGTGACTTCTCTCCCTACTGTGTGTTGCCACACTTGGGGTGGTATTTATGATGAGTTTGTATCTCAGCCTCTCCTACCTGCCTTCTTCTCATTTGCCTAATGTGAAGGAGTTTCTTAGCTAGTTTCTACGACTTTTTCAGAAGAAATTATTCCATATGTAGTTGTTGATTTGGTGTGCCTGTGGGAGGAGATGAATTCAGGATCTGCCTACATCATCAATTCAAACCACCTCCCTGTATCAGCTTTATTTGTAATAGCCCAAAACAACTCAAATTTCAATCAACATGTGGATGGTTACTGATACATTCTACAACATGAATAAAACTCAAAATCATTATGCTGAGTGAAAGAAGCCAGATGCAAAAGTCTGCATATTGTATGATTCCATTTATATTAAATTTTTAGAGAACACATGACTATATAAACAGAAGCAGACTCTACTACCCAAAGCAATCTACAGATTCAATGCAATCCCTATCAAATTACCACTGGCATTTTTTACAGAACTAGAACAAAAAATTTCACAATTTGTATGGAAACACAAAAGACCCCGAATAGCCAAAGCAATCTTGAGAACGAAAAATGGAGCTGGAGGAATCAGGCTCCCTAACTTCAGACTATACTACAAGGCTACAGTAATCAAGACAGCATGGTACTGGCACAAAAACAGAAATATAGATCAATGGAACAGGATAGAAAGCCCAGAGATAAACCCACACACATATGGTCACCTTATCTTTGATAAAGGAGGGAAGGATATACAGTGGAGAAAAGACAGCCTCTTCAATAAGTGGTGCTGGGAAAACTGGACAGCTACATGTAAAAGTATGAAATTAGAACAATCCCTAACACCACACACAAGAATAAACTCAAAATGGGTTAAAGACCTAAATGTAAGGCCAGACACTATCAAACTCTTAGAGGAAAACATAGGCAGAACACTCTATGGCATAAATCACAGCAGGATCCTGTTGGACCCATCTCCTAGAGAAATGCAAATAAAAACAAAAAAAAACAAATGGGACCTAATGAAACTTAAAAGCTTTTGCACAGCAAAGGATACCATAAACAAGACCAAAAGACAACCCTCAGAATGGGAGAAAATATTTGCAAACGAAGCAACTGACAAAGGACTAATATCCAAAATTTATAAGCAACTCTTGCAGCTCAATAACAAAAAAACAAACAACCCAATCCAAAAATGGGCAGAAGAACTAAATAGACATTTCTCCAAAGAAGATATACAGATCGCCAACAAACACATGAAAGAATGCTCAACATCATTAATCATTAGAGAAATGCAAATCAAAACGACAATGAGATATCATCTCACACCGGTCAGATTGGCCATCATCAAAAACTCTAGAAACAATAAATGCTGGAGAGGGTGTGGAGAAAAGGGAACCCTCTTGCACTGCTGGTGGGAATAATGTAAATTGATACAGCCACTATGGAGAACAGTATGGAGCATGGAAGCAACCTAAGTGTCCATCAACAGATGAATGGATAAAGAAGATGTGGCACATATATACAATGGAATATTACTCAGCCATAAAAAGAAATGAAACTGAGTTATTTGTAATGAGGTGGATAGACCTGGAGTCTGTCATACAGAGTGAAGTAAGTCAGAAGGAGAAAAACAAATACTGTATGCTAACACATATATATGGAATCTAAGAAAAAAAAATGTCATGAAGAGATTAGTGGTAGGACGGGAATAAAACACAGACCTACTAGAGCATGGACTTGAGGACATGGGGAGGGGGAAGGGTAAGCTGTGACGAAGTGAGAGAGTGGCAGGGACATATATGCACTACCAAATGTAAATTAGATAGCTAGTGGGAAGCTGCCGCATAGCACAGGGAGATCACCTCTGTGCTTTGTGACCACCTAGAGGGGTGGGATAGGGAGGGTGGGAGGGAGGGTGACGCAAGAGGGAAGAGATATGGGAACATATGTATATGTATAACTGATTCACTTTGTTGTAAAGCAGAAACTAGCACACCACTGTAAATCAGTTATACTCCAATAAAGATGTTAAAAAAAAAAGAAGCAGATCAGTAATTACTTATGGCTGGGGTCAGGGATTGACTGAAAATCTGAAGGAGGAAACTCTTAGGAAATGATAGCAGTGTTTTAAAGCTGCATGGGGATGATGGTTGCACTAATATGTAAATTTACTAAGAGCCATTGAATGGTAGAGTTTCATGGGTAAATTGTATGATATGTAAATTTCAGCTCAACAAAGTTGTTAAAAGCTAAAAAAAATCCATGTCCTCTGGAAGTTTATGTCTGGGAGGCAAAAGAGGAAGAGGTGAAGGACAATACACAAAATGAATTAAATATAATGCAAGTTGCAAACATATTATAGACATCTCAATCTTTGTGTTTTAAGAGCCAAAGTCATCACCCTAATCACTGAATTGTCTATGTATAAGTCTCCTGCTAGCCCAAAGAGACTCTGTTTTGCATTTCAAATCCATACAATTGCTCTGGGACAACTTTAAGGGAAACAGAGGCTGAATTATCTAATGTGAGAGAATTGCAGGTAAGAGTGGAATGATAAAATTTATTTAATTTGGCCACACATCTTAATCTCCCCCTGTACCTGGACTTTCTAAGAATTTCTCAAGGGCAAAAATTTGACTTTCAATTTCTTTATCTAGATAGATCTGCCCATCCCCGTATCCGTATCCCTTGATGGGCTATGGATTTTATAAAGGTCACAGATAACCAGCAAGGCTCTACTCTTGCCACACAGTTGTTCTTCATTCTTTGTTTTTCTCTTAAAACAGTTTTCAACAAACCTCTTTCAAATTGTCCTATTATCTCTATTTCTTGGGATGCAATTTTTTTTCTGTTTGTGTCAGTGGAAGCACACATATGGTGGTTAATTTTCTTGCAAGGTTTGTAATTACTGTGTTTTTACCTACAGTAGGGATTGTTTTCTCTGGGAGTCCTGGGTGGCGAGTGCTGTGGAGGCATTCCCTCAGAGTGGTTCCGAGTTTGCCTCTGCCAAGTCCTTACAAGTTTCACTGGTTTGGAAACAGTTTTTCTGTTAATTTCTTAGCTTGGGGGTTTGTACCACATGTGGGTTGTGTGAATTTAAAGTCCACATCCATGCTTGGTACAAGTTTAGAGCTCCAATTTCTCCGGAGTGTCTCTTCATTCATGACCATGGACCGGACAGAATATGAATTTCCTGGTTACTTTCCTAGACCAACAGCAGAGTTTTCTACTTCCTGTTTCACAGAGTTTCAGGCTTCATAGATTATTCAGGCTTCTAGATTTTTGCTGGGCTCTCAGTTCTAGCTCCACACTTCACACAGATCTGTGGCTCTATCATCTGACCTTGAGCTCAAGCCCTTAGACTCCTAAGATCCTTATCTGATTCTGATAGCCTCAGGAGGTATTTCGCTTCCATGTATGCTCCCTTCTCTGGGTTTGAGTTCCCTTTTCATTCCTAAAGCTTGGGAATTTCCCTTACTTGCTTTCATGCTGAGCTAAGCATGTACAATCTTTATTTTGACCAGCATTTCTCTGTGTTTAGAACAAGAGATGATTCTTTACCATATCAATTCAGTCTATCATATTAACTAGTTGTATAAAGTTCCACCACTGAAATCTATAAGCAGTATATCTTAGGCCTGAATGATCAAGTTAATTTTACATTCATCCAAGGAGTTGAAGGTAGAATTCCTATTCCTGTTACTGCTAACATAAACAAAGGTTTTCCTTTCTTCCCTGGGCTCACACTTAGATTTGACCTTTACAAGATGAGATTAAAAGAGGAGTAGATATTTGTGATGCCCAATGTAAAAGCCATTCACCTTGCTGTGCTTTATGTACTTAAGTTTGTGGTTTCAACTTTCAAGAGCTTTATTCTTTCAGAAGAGAATGCATAATTAGGGCACACACCTTTTGCTTATTTGCCCATGAAGTGCTGAGAGTGTCCTGGGCCACATGCTTCAGTCCAGTTGGTTAATATTAGGACACACAAAACATAGGGGCATGTGTCTCATACGTTCAGTTGTGAGACACATTTTAAGAAGTTTGTTCTAATAATACACTGAATTTGTAAATTAGTTCCTCAAAAACTCATAGCAGAGCTGAGGTTATCATTATATTGATGTCACTCTTACTCATATTCATTTGAACATGCCCATTCTTGAGTGAAAGATAAAGGATGGAGTCATAACTTGCGTATGGGGAATGGCCATTAAGAGTCTGTCTGATAGTGAATGTCATCTGTCCAGTGTGTTAAAGAGGGAAAAAGTTGAGAACCACTGATCCATGGATGTGGTTTTCTTGATTGAAGAGAAACATATATTCTCTCACTTTGAAAAATTACACATAAACACACACATACAAAGCAAAATAGCTCAAGTGTGGTTGAATCCCAAGATAATTCTTCATTGCTCACACTGGCCTTTCCTATCAATCATCTAATATGCTAAGTAACCATTCGTAGCCCAAACTATACTGGGAAAACTCCAGGGTCCTTGATTTCACTGAGATTACAGACTCAAATTGAATGGATCATTGTGATTTAGACACAGGCTCACACAGAAATAAACTGACTTTCCTGAGGTAAAATAATGATCTAGCTTCAATGCTGAAAAACCAATTCATGTCTTCTAATATGTTAATACAGTATTCAATCTACTATAGACAATGTTGCCTTCCCATTTCTATGTATCTGGAAAAGAAAGAATCCTTGACATTCCAGAGTGATTTTTTTCTTTATTTGTGTATAATTGCTTTACAATGTCGTGTTAGTTTCTGCTGTATAACAAAGTGAATCAGCTATATATATATACATATATCCCCATATCTCCTCTCTCTTGCATCTCCCTCCTACCCTCCCTATCCCACCCCTCTAGGTGGTCACAAAGCACCGAGCTGATCTCCCTGTGCTATGCAGCTGCTTCCCACTATCTATTTTACATTTGGTAGTGTATGATAATCTCAAAAGATGCAGAAAAAGCTTACGACAAAATTCAACACCCATTTATTATTAAAAACTCTCCAGAAAGTAGGCATAGAGGGAACCTACCTCAACATAATAAAGGCCATATATGACAAACCCACAGCCAACATCATTCTCAATGGTGAAAAACTGAAACAGGAACAAGATCAGGAATAAGAGAAGGTTGTCCACTCTCACCACTATTATTCAACATAGTTTTGGAAGTTTTAGCCACAGCAATCAGAGAAGAAAAAGAAATAAAAGGAATCCAAATTGGAAAAGAAGTAAAGCTGTCACTGTTTGCAGGCGACATGATACTATACATAGAGAATCCTAAAGATGCTACTAGAGCTAATCAATGAATTTGGTAGAGTGGCAGGATTTAATGCACAGAAATCTCTTGCATTCCTACACACTAATGATGAAAAATCTGAAAGAGAAATTAAGGAAACATTCCCACTTACCATTGCAACAAAAAAGAATAAAATACCTAGGAATAAACCTACCTAAAGAGACAAAAGACCTGTATGCAGAAAACTATAAGACACTGATGAAAGAAATTAAAGATGATACCAACAGATGGAGAGATATACCATGTTCTTGGATTGGAAGAATCAACATTGTGAAAATGACTATACTACCCAAAGCAATCTACAGATTCAATGCAATCCCTATCAAACTACCAATGGCATTTTTCATAGAACTAGAACAAAAACATTTCACAATTTGTATGGAAATACAAAAGACCCAGAGTGATTTTGTGCAGCTTTCCCCCCACTTCTTTCTAAAGAAGAACCCTCTTGCCATAATTTTCTAAATTAATTGATACAGCCACTGGAGTGAATTATAAATTATAGTTGAGAGCAAGCAATTATGAAGCTAAAGGCAGGAAGAAAGAATGTATTTCTTCCAGTAAGATTTAAAAGGAGATGAAAAGTTGATGAGGCAGAGACAGGCAATGGTTCTCCCAGGTGGTGGAAACTGCAGCAAAGTAGGGTTTTCTGCCCAGAAGAGATTAAGACTTTGTGAGAAAAGAAAGTGGGTACCAAAGCTAATTGACAACTGACTGGGGAAGGAAGAACACTGGGAGAAAATCCTTGAGTAACCTTAAACTAATTATTTGGAAATGGTGAAAAATTGTGTGTGTGTGTGTGTGTGTGTGTGTGTGAGAGAGAGAGAGAGAGAGAGAGAGAGAGAGAGAGAGACAGACAGACAGACACACACACACACACACACACACACACAGACACACAGACACACAGACAGATGGAAACTTCCTATTGTTTCATGTTTCACAACGCTTGTAAAGCCAGGAAATCTTTTTAGGGATGATGCCCACAGCTATTTGTCTATACTAGATACAAGTAACATAGCAGCAGGCCTCAAAGATGAGACAGAGCACTGTTTTCATGACTAAAAGTTTAAGCGATGAGGTTGCTTTGGGCTATAATCGGCTCTTAGGGATAAGTGGCACAAAGTTCAGTGGAAAATGAAATGTTTAGAGTTACAGGACTTACCAAGCTGTCACATCAAGTAGCCTCAATCTCAATAGAAGTTTCTTTCACTGAATTTCGTCAAGGGTAAATAAACAGAACTCCCTTTGTGACTACATAGCATTCCTATAAACCTTACTTACTTTACCTCTTTCATCTCCTTAGAACAGGGATTGGTTGGCTCAGTGTCTGAAGATACTTGTTTTCTCATTCATATTTCTGATTCAAGGACACAAGGTATAGGCAAGGCAGAAACACAGCATGGGAAGAGTACTGGAGTCAGGACACTGAAATTATAGACCTGGTGGTTTCACTAGGTTGCTGTGGGGTTTTTTGCTGTTTTTTGTTTGTTTGTTTTCATAAGTTCATTCTCCCAAATAGCCTCAGTTTCTTCTAAAAAATGATGGTCAACTAAGAGAATTTCTAAGGACCCTTTCAGATCTGACATTCTCATATTTCAAGAAGCTGGCGTACAAGAGTGAGTGTTAGGATTTTCCAGGTGGGAAGAATTTCTTCCATTGGAGTACAAGCCCTGGAGTAGCAGTCGTTAGTTCTCTTTGTAAAAGGAAGAGGATGTGAGTCCCTCTGCCTTGGGTAGGTTTTGGCTTTAGCTCCAAGGTCCCTTGGCCCTGGTGTTTTGTGTCTGAGTCTGCCTGCCTGCTGTGCCTGGAGTCCTAGTTCCTGTGTATCCCCCCTTAACCTCTGTTTACTGCAGAGTGAGTTTCCTGCCTATGCACCCTACCTTGCCTTGAACCCTAGTTCCTCTCTGTCCCACTGGCCCCTAGCTGCTTATGTTGGCTCTGCTGATCTTGGCTTATGGCCCTGCTTTCCTTGACCCAGTGCTTTCCATATCTCAGTTTGACAAAGGGATTTTAAAAAGTTCCCTATGGGAAAAGACAAATACCTTGAGTATTAACTCACTACACTAGCAAGTCCAACTCATACTCAGCAAATTGAGATGGCAAGAGAGTTGAAGTAAGCAAATACTCTATCTGTGTGCGTGTATGCAAGTGTATATATAGCTGCAAAAGAATTCATTGGAATTGAATTAATTAATAGTTCAAAATTAAATACACATGATTCTCGATCATTTGTTAGGTGGAAGAATAAACAGACAACCCTTTTAATCCTTTAATATTAAATGACTTCATTTAAAAAAAAATTCCCTTATTGATCTAGAAATCTAGGTTTGTAGGGTAGCCAACCTGTGTAATCATATCAGTTGAAAAATGATTTAAATCCATGTGAGATTCATATTTAAAGTTATTTTCATTTGTTTCAAAAGTTATTTACTTGGTTTCCAACTATATGGAATTAAATGTTAAGGGTTATAATGTTACATCTATTCTAGGAACCAAAAATAAAACACAGGGTAACCATTACTTTCTGTAAAGGAGGTCACTTTTGTCATTTGAGAACATCTGATTGGAAACAAATCTTTTTCACTTTCTCCCCTTCTGCATCATCAAAAGTGCTTTTGAATCCCTTACTGATAAGATCACAACTTCTGGTACTAGGAATTACTGGCTAGTCAAATCCTGCTCTACCAGTTCAGAGGAAAAATATGCATCAATACAACCATGGTAATTCTTATTGTGTATCTGAAGATTGATCCAGGTATTATATGGTGACTGAAGAAAATGCTGATCTGTTTTCTGGGTATAATAGTGTGATTTAAAATGTGGCTGTGGAAAGCTTTAAAAATCTTCAACAAAATAAAAATAAAAATAAAAATAAAATGTGGCTGTAGTTTTAACATAGGTGACATTCACTTTGATAAGCCTTGCTGGCTGTTTGCAGGCTGTGACTCCAGAATCAGTGTTTAAAATAATCCCACAAGGATCCTTTAATACTTCAGAAAAAGGAAATATCAAGGTTTAATGCCACGTGAGAATATGAAACCTGAAGCTATCCACAGATTTCTGATCAGATTCATGTCACACAATTGATTTTCTGAAGTCCCACAACGGTTCTTTTGGACTATTAATTTCCTTTGACAACAAATTCCCCTCATCTTGCCATTCATTAAACTCTATTTTGCTGCCTACTAGATTGACATGCCTCTACGTTCCTCTTTTGCCCATTTAAAGCCTCACCATTCAAGGTCTAGCTCAAGTGTAATCTATACCATGAAGTCAGCCCTGACTTCCCTAAGTGCACACTGACTTATCTCATTTTCTCTAAAATCTATTTGCATATGTTCATAGGGAGTTAAACATCTAGTTGTGCTGCACTTCATAAATTATTACAGCAAAACTAAGCTAAGTGCCTAATATGTTCTAAGTTAATCCCCAAAGACACCCAGTGAGTAAGGTACTAATATTCTGAGTTTACAAATGAGCAAATGGAAGCAGAGAGAAGTTAAACATCTTGTCCAAAGCCACAGATATTGAAAGTAGGAAAGCTTAAAACCAGACAAGTTTAGCTCCATAGCCAAAGATCCTAACCACTCTTCAATACTGCCTTTTCACAGATGTTTGTTTCATTTACCAATTAAACGTTATAGTTAGTCTTTAAAAGTGGAAACCATATTTTATATTTCACTTTCATTTCCATAGAGAGACTAGCATAGTGCAAGGCATGCAGTTGTGCCCAATAGTACTTGCTTGTTTCTCAATATCTTAGCTCAAATTTCAACTTTTCTTAGTTTTAAAATTTTCTCTTATGGCATTAAATGTATCTTTGTAAGCCATCAAAATCCATCCATTTTGGAATAAAGCAGCATACAAATAATAATTGAATGCCCTGCAGTTCAAGTTTTTCCTTTCTTTCCCCAACTCTCTTAAAGTAGGAGGAGGGAACAAAGGAAAAGGAAGAGGAACAGATGTGATCCATCCGTGTTGCCTTTTGAAAAATTCCATCAAGGCACAGTCAACAACAAAATGAGAGGAAACTTCAACGGTTATATGCTTGTGAAAATCAGCCAATGTGCTGAGTCAGGCAATACCAATAAAAGAGGGCAACTGTCACTTTTGCTTTGGATTTTTGGATTTTATCTTGAATTGTTCTGTGCATGGAATCTTTCTCTGCCCATGTCCATAAATTCCAGAAGAAAAAAGAGAGTTGGTTCAATGAATCTAGAAAGGGAGAATAGAACAATTACATTCCTTTCATTTAATAGTTCAAATGAAATTTTCTATTCTTTAGACAGAAGGATACATGAACAACAGAAAATAAAGGATTTTGAAGCTAATTATTACAATTAACAATATCATAATACACAAGAAGTCACCTCCTCTTTATGCCTTTGCTGAAAGGTATGATGATTAATAGAAACAAAGACCCATCATTAAAGTCAGAAATCAAGTTCTGAGTCTTATGCCAGGAACAACATGAAATGAAATTCTGAAAGTCAGTGAAGTATATTTTGGGGATTTCGTGCACCTTCCAGTAATTTATCCCCATTCCTTGAGCCATATAATCCCCAGTTATGGGTCCTCACTTTGTTTCTCCTGCAACAACAATGAGCCAACCACCTTGCTGGAGATGGATTCCCCACCCCATCATTCCTCTACCCTTCCCTACTGGTACCCTGCACTGCTCTTAGCCACTCAGACTTGATAGCTTAAACAACTCTTCCCCACTGTAACTTTCCACTACAAACTCTTTGTACCTTCCATAGTGAAAAAACTGACTAATTAAAAAAACTAATCCATGATAATTTGCTAATATGGGGTAAAGCTAAAGAAGGGGGTTCTCCATACTCTTCCACATAATGTGTGTTTTATTTCTTTGAAAACTAGTGTACATCTTCAGCAGAGTTTCTCAAAGAGCAGGCCAATATAGTGTTTGCTTAACAGAGCAGAGCTTTCTAAAATTCCTCTCTACTCATCTATTGACTCTAAGTTCTCAGATTGCTGCTCACAATCTTTTCTCTCCCTCCTCTAAAATTCTTTCCCAATTACACAGGGAACTAGCCTGTCTCCTCAATCATCCCCAGTCTCTCTGCCCTCTGGATCTAGTCCTATCTTCCTTCCCTTTCCTTTCCCTGTCATTTCCTTTATAAAGGCTCTATAAAGCTGTGATTTTTTTTAGTATAAAATAATAAATGCTTATAAAATTCAACAGTGCACAAAATTTTTTAAAAATCAAAATCCCCTATTTTCCCCAAACAGTCACACCCTGCAACCTCCCAATTACACTGTTAATTGCTTTGTAAGTATCTTGTAACTAGGCTTCTGGAAACAATGATCTCCTTAGGTTTTGAGTTTTCATAGCTTCTACAGTTCCTTGCACAAGTATGCCACTTCATTTCAACAAACATATAACAAGTGCCTACCATGGGCAAAGTCTTTTTCCTTGGTGTTGAGAGGATATAAAATTAAATAATACATGGTTGGTCTCTGCCTTCAGAGATATCATGGTGTCACTACACATTCTTTATCAAGATAGTTTCATGGTAGTTCTTAGGTTGGTAGTTTTCCTCTCACCTGTTTGTGTTCAGTATTATTCTGAACTATTCACATCCTTGCTAGACCAGGATGGTGTTTTATGCAGTCCCATATTTCCCACAGTGTGAATATTATACAAGCAGTAGGCCAGGAGTGACCTAGTTGGAAAAAAATCTCAGAGCCAATTGTTTCTGTCACACCCTCCTCTCTATTTGACTGGAGCCAACAGGGACCTCTCAACATCATTCCACCCTGGCCCATTTCCTACACCCTCTTTCACTTACTCCTTATAGTCAACACCTGACTGAAAACAACCTCTTTCCCCTCCAGCTCTCAAGTAGACACTCAAAGATAATTTTCCTTGACCATCCAGCTCAGAAAATGAAGGAAATCACCTTTCCCAGTGCATTTGGGCAGGAAACTGGTTAATGTGAGTTATACCTTATGCACATGTACTGGTCCTCTGCCACACTAACATTCATGGCCATCTGATGGAAGAGACAGCCTATCTGTAAGAAGCCATGTCAGTTTTGACTGAGGAAAGGTGTCTAATTTGCCAGCTAGAAGTGGGCTAGGAAGTCAGCCTGTAAACAGAGGAAACAGGGATACAGCTTTTGGAAGAAATACTCAAGTTGACAATGTCAAATAGCCTCTGCAACTAGGAATACAGATGGTGATGTAAAAGACCCAATAATCTTGTTATCTCTATTCCTTGTATTCATCATCACAACCACTCATCGAAGATCTAGGTTTTCTGCATACGATTTTCTCAAGAGGACAGACATTGAGCTCCTTGAGGATAGAGAACTGGGTCTCTTTTTCGCCATCCTCTTTAGTAGCTTGCACATTATTAGGCACACAGAATGTTTGAATTGCTTTTCTGACTAGAATACCCCTAGTTTAAGGATAGAGGAGATTGCATTCAGAAAAGAAAGGTATGCTTGTTTTAATTAAATCCCTTGTTTCATTTTTCTCTTTCAGGAGATTGTGCTCTAGACCTCGGTTTCATTTTCACTATTATCACTTTTTTAGTATCAGAAGCCACTACAACTTCTAGGTTTTCCATTAGTAGTCTATTCCCAGTTGCACTTCCTTGTATTTCCTTATCCCTAATATTTATCCTAAACCTTTCTTTTCTTATCTACAAATGACTAGTCTCAGCAATCCCAAGTTATGTGAATAATTTCCTTCCTGCGTTTATATTATTGCCTTGAATATACATTCAAGAACAGCATCTTGTACTTAGCAGCTTCTTTCTCTTCATGAGTCTTAGAACATTCTTGCTTTCTCTTTTTGTACTTTATATTGCAGATTTTCTTCTGTTTATCCCCACTCTTCCTGTATGTGTTACAAGATCTATATGCATCATTCCAGATGTTGCCTTTTAAAGGTCAAAATTACCTGAACATAATTACCCATGGTTATCTACAAAGAGGCAACAGGGAAAACAGAGTTTACTGAAATCCATAAATGGTATGAAACCATGTTTTGTATATTAGTTTGAACTTCTCTTTATAGTTTTTCCCCCCAAAGATAGCTAAAGGAGCCAAACTGACTCGGCTGTTAATTCCATTCTCTGCCTGTTCACTAAATAAGGAAAGAAAAGTAGTGCAGTAACTTAGCAGGTAAAAGGAAGGAACATAAGCCATTCAAATGGTGTAACTAATTCCTTAATAGTTGCCAGTTGTCTATATTTTTTCTCTTTGACCTAGACATACATATAGACACCTATTCACTCACATATATCCATTTACGAAGAGAGTGTTCTTTACTATGATCTCTATCTCTCTATCTCTCTATCTGTGATGTGGCATTTTCTCCCTGAGTTAATTACATCTGTCTCCACCATATTCCCTTCATACTATGTATGTATGCACATAAGTTTGTACCTCAAAAATGATCTCAAGTAGGACCTGTTAACCAAAGTAATACATCTGCTATGTACACAGCTCTGCTGATAGCCTGAAGAGAGGGCAAGAAAGAAAATAATAGAAAATAGCTCAACAGGAAAAGTGTCCATACAAAATCTGCACTTAGTTTTATGGCATATAGTAAAACCTTAACATTTAAAAAATCTGCTAATTTAGAACAAAGATTGCTAAAGCAAGAAACAAAATAGTATAGATAAGATTTTAAGAAGCATATTTAATGTATCACAATCTTAAAAAAGGAGAATTATTTCAAGCTATTTAAAACAACCATTTACATCCAAACAATTTCCTAGTTTCCAAACATTCTTGTCTACTTGTTAAGGCTCCACTGGCAAATGAGGTCAGCCTATGGGTGGAACAATTACGATCAAGTTATATATTACTCAGGCACAGTTGAGTTGACAGATGTTTGCCATGTATTTTTCTTAAAATTTTTAGACTCAATGAAAAAGTTGTATGTATTTTTTAAACATCTTTATTGGAGTATAATTGATTTACATTGTTGTGTTAGTTTCTGCTGTAAATCAAAGTGAATCAGCTATATGTATACATATATTCCCATATCCCCTCCCTCTTGCCTCTTCCTCCCACCCTCCCTATCCCACCCCTCTAGGTGGTTACAAAGCACAGAGCTGATCTCCCTGTGCTATGCAGCTGCTTCCCACTAGCTATCTATTTTACATTTGGTAGTGTATATATGTCCATGCCACTCTCTCACTTCATCGACAGATGAATGGATAAAGAAGATGTGGCACATATATACAATGGAATATTACTCAGCCATTAAAAGAAACAAAATTGAGTTATTTGTAGTGAGGTCTATGGACCTAGAGTCTGTCATACAGAGTGAAGTAAATCAGAAAGAGAAAGTTGTATGTATTTTAAAAAGTTGATTTATTTTTTAAGCCTGGGATTAAGCTGTATTCTACACTGTTTAACAATTTGAAAATCAGCCTGTTGATGTGCATGAGACTTGCACATACAGTTTGTCTGGAATGTATTATATTCTGTTCTGTATTACAGTTGTGTATATTGCTGACTTTCTTTACTGTACTGCAAACTTCTTGGCAGGCCCCATAATTTATCTTTTTAACCCCTGCGAAGCCCAGCACAGTGTCTTACACTGAGTATGCTTTCAGCCATGCTAAATTAATTAAACTAGATTCCAAAACACCTCGCCTAGGCAATACTTCAATCTCTATGTTCCAGGTACTTTATGTAATACATGTACATCTCTTTAAAATGCATTTCCTAATTCAGATTTTTCACTATTTCTGACTTGCCTTTTCACCCAGCTAAATCTAAAAAGTGAGGTCATACTCTTTGCCTTTACACAGCAAAGTCAGACACACATTTGGTACCACCAATATTTTTTTGAGAGACATATGGAGAAGAGTGGATGTGGTTAATGTTAGTGATAACATTTTCATATCTATCTTTAACAGACTCAAAGTATATGGAGCTAGAAGGGAACTTTGAGATCATCACGTCACTCTCTCTCTGTGTAGATGAGTAATGGAGGGCACAAAGGTAAATAACTTGTCCAAGAGCACCTACTAACTGCTGGCAGAGCTTGCAGTGTAATCCAAGTGCCTTGCCTATAAGCTGAATGATCCTCCCAATACAGCAGCTACCTCTGGTCCTTGCAGTGAGACCATCGCCATATCTTCTGGCCAGACTTTTTTGCCTTCAATCTCTTCCCCTTTCCAATTTGTCTTGTAGACTTTGCATGTTTTTCTTCCCTAAGCATAGATTCAGTCACGACACTTCTCTGCTTCAAAATCTAAAATGGCTTTATTTGGCATTATAAATATACCAATTAAAGTGGTTCTCAATGGGAGGAATTCTGCCCTAGAAGGCGATACTTGGCAGTGTCTGGAGACATTTTTGGTTGTCACATCTGTGGAAGGAAGTGTTATTGGCATCTAGTGGGTAGAGGACAGGGGTGCTGCTAAACATCCTGCAATACACAGAACAGGACCCCACAACAAATAATTCTGTGGCAACAACTGTCCATAAGTGCTGAGGTTGAGAAACCCTGTTCTAGATTTAGAGGACTTTCATGGCCTGATCTCAACTTTATTTTCTAACTTTATTTTCCACTACCTTCTGACAACTTAGAAAATGTAAACTACTTCTTATTTCTTGTATACATTCCATACTTTCTCATTGCCTTGATTTTGCTTAACTTGAAATATTTTTTTTCATCTTTCCACATTCTTTCTATTTGTTAAAGACTAAACTATATGTGGCTTCCTCCATAAAAATCTTCCCTGATCCTTACAACTAGATCATTGTTTTCTCTTCTCAAGTCTCATAGAAATTTGCATGTAAGCTATTAAAAATATATATATTATTTTGGGAAAGTCTGGCTGTTAGACTATGAAGCAGCTGTGAGAAAAATACACTGTTTGGAGTCCAAAGACTTATGACTTCACCATTTGTTAAGTGTGTTTGATCTTGGACATGACATTTAATCTCACCAGGCTTCAAATTTTTCATCACTAAAATGGGACAAATAATGCCTACTTCCTAAACATGGTGAGAGGAGGAAGCAAAATTATATAAATGAAAGTGCTTTTTAAGTTTTCAAGCACTATGCCAACTTGAGGGATTGTTATTTTTATTGCAAGGGGAGTTAGCCCTTGAAAGGTAGGTAAAGCTTCCATTTAACCTTGTGTAGGGAATAAGAAATGCCATTGACCATACTGCAAGTTTTCTGGCTGACCTTGTGTGAGGGCTGGGAATATGCTTAAGTCTAATTTTCCTCATGAAGAGTACAGTATGTTCTTTATGACTCGTATCTACTCAGTGTGGTGGTAAGGAAAACACTTCCTTTCTCTGGAGAAGAAAGAGAACAGGTGAGTTCACCAGCCAATTATTCACAGCAGGATTGCCAGGGGCAACAAGAGACCTGCAAAACAATTTTTCTGCAGTCAAATACATCCAACTCATAAAGAAAGTCATAATTTACTTCCAGTTACTTGCAAGGGCATTTCTGGAAGTGTTGTCCTTGCCATTTCATAATCCCCAGAATGCAAGTGTCCTTTGGTAGCCAAAGTTTGGTAATAAAATATATGAGAGTTAATAAGAAGAAACCTGACAGGGTTTTATTCTTGGATGATAATTTGTCATATTTGCGGAGGCCTGGTTATCTAAATTTTGTATAACACCAATACCTATGGAAATCAGGGCTGGATAAGAGGCCCTGGAGCTTGAGATCATAACTATACAGATGTTTCACACTAGAGGTCACTCTTGCAATCTAAGAACAAAATTCTGAAAATAAGAAAACACAGCAAAACAGAACAAAAAGCAAACACCCATCAACAACAACAACACAACACGGACATGACATCAATGCAAAAATTGAGGATACAGTTTTTCATTTGAAATCTATGAGGATGGTTTCAGAATGATCAAATGAATTGGTAATGTGATGGGCAGTTATTATTGAGTACAGGAGGGAGCTAAAAAATAACAATTGCTCTACCTGGCAGGCAGGCAGGTAAACAGCCTGTTCTTCCATGACTTGGGACATCAACCCACAGCTGCACTGAAGTGATCAGCTTGATACAGATCTAACTAGACTGGAATGACATACACATTTTAAACTGAGTTGTTGGTAAGAGGAATTGCAGGAATTCAATGCAGCAATATAGCAAAGAATAAATACTCTCTGTTCCTGGCTTTCTAAAGAAAAGTAGTTTTTATTGTGAAAGTTCATTTCTTAAACCGATGTCAAATGTCTAAGTGAGTAGATTAGAATCATCCTATGAGTTGTCTCAAGGTCTAGGCACATATTTGTACATAACAGACCACTATGTATTTTATGAGGGAAAGACTCAAACTCTTCTCCTGCTTCTCCATACCCTCATCTCTGCTGCAAACTTAATTGGCCTGCACAGTGCCTGAAATTCCAGCTATCATTCATTCCTCAGGTAAATGCATTTTACTTTCATGTGTCCCTTATTAAAACCCAAAATCTCCTGGAAGAAGAAGAGGGGAAAGAGGTAAAGTTTTTATCATCATTCGAACCTCACTTTTAAGTGAGGTTCTCATTTGGGAACCTGGCAATAAAGTCCAAAGGAAGACAGGACATGTGGCACAGGAGGAAATATTGATGTGGTTCAGAGGAGAGGAAAGACAGGTATGGGTGGTAAACATGAGGCACCACTGGGGAGCACTTGAGAAGGGAGGGGAGTACTGAAAAAAACAATGAGATAATAATGATTTCAAATTTTATCAAGCTAGTAGTATGAGAGAGATTTAAAAATCTGGCCTTGGGCTTCTCTGGTTGTGCAGTGGTTACGAATCCGCCTGCCAATGCAGGGGACATGGGTTTGAGCCCTGGTCCAAGAAGATCCCACATGCCGTGGAGCAACTAAGCCTGTGTGCCACAACTACGGAGCCTGTGCTCTAGAGCCCACGAGCCACAACTACTGAGCCCACATGACACAACTACTGAAGCCCATGTGCCTAGAGCCCGTGCTCCGCAACAAGAGAAGCCACTGCAATGGGAAGCTCATACACCGCAACAAAGAGTAGCCCCCACTCGCCGCAACTAGAGAAAGCCCACGTGCATCAACAAAGACCCAATCCAACCAAAAATAAATGAATGAATGAATGAATGAATAAATACATTTATTAAATAAATAAGTAAATATTAAAAAAATAAAAATCTGGTCTTTCATCTGCAAATTAAATCAATACAAGTATGAAGAAAACTTTTATTTTTCTCTATGAAAGAAGGATAAATAATGAATAATATTATTAAAAGACTCTAATATATACATATACTAGACCGGTAATAAATCAAAGGAATACTGACACAGTAAGTTTGATCTGTCCAACATATCCTCTTTCTTAATGGCATGTGTTTAACAAAAACAAAACCATAGAAATGGGGCTTCGGTTTCAAGACCTAGAATGTTTTGTTACCAAAGCACATTAGCAAAATGTCACCATAAAGCCCCACTGAGATTTAAGCACTTTTCAAGAACTTTGACCTCAAGTGCCTGGGAGAATGATAGGTAGCTATACTGGAATAAGGGAAATCAAATTATAGGACTTGAGTCCAGAAGAGTAGGTGAGTCATTCAGGGAAATTCTCTTTACAATGTACACCTTTGAAGAAAATCAGATGATGTATAAGGTTCTGTCTAAACATCGGGAATAAAGTGGTTACGTGACTCAGTTATCTCAATAATTCAAGCCCAACATAGCCCACTCTTGCCTCAGTTTCAGATTTAGCTCCCTGCCAAATCTGTCCAGGAAAGTGACTTCAGAACTCACTTTTCTCTGAATGCACTGATGGAGCCAAAGGTAGTGCAGATAAAGTGACTCTTACTGAACAATTTAGCCCATGCCAATTTATACTGCTACTTTTGCTGTACTTCATAACCTTGGGAGAATTTACCTTTTCTTATTAGTACCAACCACTTCCACAGTGAGTTAAAAGTGGGAGAAATTGTTAAGAGAGAAAAATTCTGTTGGCAAATGAAAATCAAAAACTAGGAAAAAATATATAATATGATACTACTGAGAAAAATTCAGTGGCTGCTGGAAGACATTTTAAGGACTAACCTCTGATTCTTCTACCTAGAAAGTAAAAATTCATGGCTAATAATCTGTTCTCTGCAACATAAGAGCTGCCTGAACTTGGAAACTCAAAAAAGTCTAAGCAGTGACCTAGAGAAAAGGACAAAAAGCCCCAACAAGTTTATGTTCAGGGTGTGTTTCATACAAAAGAGATACAATAAAGCCATGTTAAAAATAAGTAAGCTTCTCTAAGAAAAGCATCTCACTTCAATTCTAGGACCCTTGAGAAGGTCACAGGGAAAGCAGAGATTTGTCTAAGACTTGAAGAGGGTTGATTCCAAACCCCATCCCACAGAGGAATGTGGAAGAAGAAAAAAGAGCCATGGTAGGTTAAGCTAATCAAATAAAGAGAGATAAACTGGAGGGAGAATATCTGGGTTCAGGGCCAAAATTATTTACTCATTTTAAAATTCTATGACAGAGGATAAATATCTGTTTAACCTGTTGTAAGTTCACTATAATGTATGATCTATGAGGCCAGAAATTTTAATCTGTGATGTTCATTGCTATATTTCCAGAGCCTAGAAGAATAATCGACACATAGTAGGTCCTCAATAAGTATTTGCTGAAAGACTGAATGGGTGAGGGCATCTCTCTAATCTGTATATATAAAATGTAAAATGTATATATCTAGGAATATTGTGAGGGTTAGGTGGCAGAATGCATGTACAGGTATCAATCCAGGTTTTGTGGGCCTAAGGTTTACACAGTTCAAGGGGGTGCCTTTAAGAAAAAGAATACAGAATTATAAGTACAGAATTAGGTATGAAAGTGAATATATTTTTAGAATGAGAAAATAAATCACTTTATATCACACATTTTGAAAACCTGATAAATGCCACAAACATCATAGAATCAAAAGAATAGTTCCATGAATAAACTACACACTTTATATTTTTATTCCTTACATTTTTTAACTGCATATACCCTGCTTTCCTCCTCATATGACAATTTTATAATATTTTCTTTAGACAGAACATAAAGATAATCCAATCTTTCCTCTAGCACAGTTATTGAATTTGCTTTTTATTATTGATAAGTTTAGAAATTTCCTTCAGCTTCAGAACTTATTATTAATGTCATGTAAAGTTTGAGAATTGCTGTCAAATTAGGGGGAAGCATGTACCAACTTTAAAATCAATTTTCTTTCAGTTTTCTTGTAGATATAGAATAATCTTCCATAGACTGCTTCTAGCCCTATATATGTCAAAGCTTATTTCTCTTACATTCACTTATACTTCTGTTGTCAAATACTTTGGGACGTGTTATTGTTGTAACAGGACTTCTGGTTCTGCAGCTTCAGGTCACTGGGTGAGTCAGCACAGCGGGTGGTAGGATGATTTCCTGGAAGCCATTCCATACTGGGGTAGCTAGCATAACAAAACTGTGAATACTATGTCCTACCAAACCCAAATTAAGTGTTTTACTAGGTCAACTGAGTCTTCTCAGATCCCTAAAATGCCCATGTTTACTCCAATGCCATCAGGTAAGAGGGAAAATGACTTAACTGAATTCAGGTAAAATATCTTCTACAAATTTTACAAAGACATAGGACACGGCGAGGGGGAAGGGTAAGCTGGGATGAAGTGAGAGGGTGGCATGGACATATATACACTACCAAATGTAAAATAGCTAGCTAGTGGGAAGCAGCCACATAGCACAAGGAGATCAGCTGGGTGCTTTGTGACCACGTAGACGGAGTGGGGGGGTGGGAGGACGGGGGTGGATAGGGAGGATGGGAGGAAGATGCAAGAGGCAGGAGATAAGGGGATATATGTATAGCTGATTCACTTTGTTATAAAGCAGAAACTAGCACACCATTGTAAAGCAATTATACTCCAATAAACATGCAAAAAAAAAAAAAAAAAAGAAAAACATATGACCAGAAAAAAGCATTTCTAAGGCTATTCTCAGAGGTTTGGAGGGAGCCTATAAGGCTTATACTTCATTAACTTCACAACAAACCAACCTCCGTGGATATATGAGTGTACTTTGTAAAGTACAGAGTGTACTAAAAACATTGATGATGGTGATGATGATTGTATTACAAAATATGTAGCCTAGTAACATTTGTAGAAAGTAACAAGTTATGGGAGAAGCCATACTGGTCTCTTTAAGAGTCATTTCATGCTGTGTGTACTCTACTCCCTGAAAATCCCTGGTAGAAACCATATCCTGATTGCCTGACCTGAATCTCAGGAAGCAGGAAGGAAAAATGTTGGCTTGTATAACTATGTCATTCATGCAGTGATTCCATTAAAAAGGGGCTCTAGAAACTAGCCTCAGTGATGTCAAAAATTGCCTGGATCACTCCCTTTTATTTTTAGTATGCATTTTTTAGAAAAATATATAATGACAGAAAATATCTACTAATTCACTAATGATTTGAAATAAGCTGCCATTTTATTCATCACAACAGCATTTGCACACAACTCAAAAATGTCAGTGGTATAAATATATGATTAAGACATAATAATGATTCAGTCTTCAGGTGTCGTGTGTGTATATAGCTTCTTCATAACCCCTATAGTTTCTAAGCCAATTCTGACCTGGGAGGAGCGTATGTTAGGACTGTTAATTCGACCCATAAATGGGTGAACTCTGGAATTCATCTTTCTGTCTTGATATTCTTTAAGCCACCAAGTCCACTGTAACTCCCAGCCATTCAGCTGGCACCATATAAACACAAGGCTCAATGAATCTCTCACCATACACAGCTGCAGCACTAAACAGCTTGTTACTACCTATTCTGAGCACTGCCTCATAATTGACTGCTGATTCCTTTGCCCGCACCCCCAATATTTTTCTTTCTTCCATTGATGGTCCTGATTCAACATTCAGGTTTGGCCTTTGACACTGCATTGTTACTTAGGTTCTTGTCTTCCCTCCTTGACTGATATCCTGGTTTTCTTTTTCAGCTATGTTGCCTTAGGCCACCCAAAATAAATATCCTGTTTTGGCCATGTCTGGCTCCCAGGAACTCCTATTCTGACGTCCCTAAGTTTTCTCTGGTCCTATGAGTGGAAACTGGATAAGGACTAGTACATGGTATCTTTAAGGTCAGCCCTAGGTGTTCACATGTGCCCCGAGTCAGTCACGGTCTTCTCTGTATCCCTGTCATGTTTACCCAGTTCTTACAACTTCCCACATGAGATTAGTGACTGACCTTGAACTCTAGTCCATTTGGCCAGAACCATGATCCTTTGCCTAATTTTTGCCGGTCCTTCAACTCTTGCTTGATAGGGGCTGGATATGGTGTCCCATATTCACTCATCAACAAGAATTGCATTGTTAGCACTTCATCTGCTTTGAAGTATTACTAGTCCTCAACACCAGATTGGGGCTCCTTGATTGTTTATTAACCATAGCTTGGATGAACCTCTTCCCTTTAGATAGTATATCTCTTTAGATATGACACACTGGGATGATAGCCAATCACCTAGAATCAAGATGTCCAGCTGTGTCAGTCCCATTAACCTTTGTCCTGGGCTGGCCTATCCCTCCTTCTTCACCTACATATGTAGCTGAAGACCCATCTGCCTTAGATAAAGCATGGCCAATTTGAGCACTTGCTTTTATTCAATCATCTATGATTCTCTAGTTATTTCATTTGGTAGCCTTATCTCTCTAACTAGATTATGAACTCCTTGAGGAAAGGAACCATGCCATATACTCATATATTTCCATGGTCCTGGCTACATATTGAGTATTGTGTTTGAATTTTTCAAAGCAGAATGAAGATACATGAGTTGGTGAGGTACCAGAATTGGGAGAGGAGTGGTAGTTAAGTGGGGATCCCATCCCAGTTCTCTAATTCTCCTCCTGGACTTAGATGGCACACTATTAGAGAAGACTGTATGCAGAAACTGCAGCACATGCGAAAGAACAATTAAGTACTTGGCTTTGGAGTCAGTTGTGGGTATTTGGTCAAATCACTTATTCTTTTCACTTCAACTTCCTCATTTATAAAATTGTGAAGATAATATTACTTACTATACAATGCTTCTGTGATAACTAAATGAGTCATTAAAATGCCTAGCACAGTGCCTGACACAAAGTAATGCTCAATAAGGGTAGCTCTTCTATTGTTACTATAGCTACTTGCTTTGGAACTTTACGCCTAAATAAAGCTATGACTTTTTACACACAGATAATACATATCAAAGAAGCATCTGCATATCTCATTTTACATTGTTTTCTACAAATTTCTAATATAATGACAATAATAATAGCATCTAGCATTTATTGAATACTTATCCTCTACTGGTTCGATTTCCTGCCATAGAAAAAGGCTACTACCATTTAGCTGTAAGACTCATGGAAGTAATATGGACACTCTATAATTCATAGCACTCTGTATTTGGTGGCATGGTGATTTTCAATATGAAAGTTTACTTTGTATCTGACATGTTTTCTCTAAAATATGGTAATTTTTTTGTTTATTGACTACTTCATTTATCTATTGACGCATAAAATAATGTAAGAGTAATTGTCTACTGGGATTGAGACCAAAACCTGGAAGGCAGCTTTCTACATAGAAATTAGAAGTAAGAATATTTAGAAACAATTTTTTGATAACTTTAAGAACACCACTTACCATATTTATCTTTGCAATTTTCAAGATACTATGTGAGGAGATATGTACATAGTTGCTAAGGAAACTAGCTACATGATATAATGGCTCTTAAGAAATGAAACTAACCTTCCTCAACTTTGGGTGTTTGTTAGTTCCTTGGTTCAATAATGATTCCCAAGGAGAAAGAGAGGAAAAAATATCATTTCCAGGGAAAGAAGCCATAAAGGACATCTCTTCCTTTATAAACCACAACCCCCCCCCCAGATTAAATCTTAGTCAACTCAGCATCTTATACCTACTGTCCTATTAGTATGATTACTAACAGATGGCTTTATTTGGATCTGCATTTTCATTATTAGCTTCTCTATTGATTTTCACATTATCTGGCTGGGAACGTGTTGATGTTGCTGTACCAGTTATATAAAAGCCCGAGAGTGAAAGTAAACATGGGTATCCATTCCAGATGAAAGAGTAAGCAGGGACATACTTCCATTAATCATCGAAGATCTCAGGAAAGAATGAGGTAAAAGTAGGGCTATTGGGATATGTAAGCAACATAGTCCAGCCAGGAGAAAAGATCAGGGGGTCAGTAGTCTTGTGTTCTAGTTCAAGCTATGGGACATCAGACAAATCATTTAATCTCTGGGCTAAATATAGGTGATAATGTTTCTTCCTGCCTTAAAAGTAGGTGATAATCAAATATGTTTTATCTCCCTCACCCTCTATATTCATTTAATCATCAGATTTTGATGGTTTTACCTACTAAATTTCTTTTGAACCGCTCCTTTCCTTTCCATCTCTCCTACAGAAACTTAGTCCTTTTTACTTCTTACCTGGATTACTCTGACTCCTAACCAATTGTAGTGGATTTTAAAAGGCAACACATTTCTTATAGTTCTTACCATCAAGAGATGAATTATATTTCCCTACCCTTGAATCTGGGCTGGCCTTGTGACTTGCTTTGACCAATAGAATGGGGCAAAAGTGACATTGTGCAACTTCTGAGCTAGGTCTCAGGAGGCCTTTTAGCTTCTGTTTTTATTTAATCTCTTGCCGCTTTGAGATTGCCATGTATATTAGCTTCCTATAGCTGCTGTAAAAATTAGCACAAATTTGGTAGCTTGAAATAACACAAATTTACCATATAGTTCTGAAGGTCAGAAGTCCAAAATCAGTCTCAGTGAATTAAAGTCAAGGTGTCAACAGATCTGGTTCCTTCTGGAGGCTCTGGGGGAGAATCTGCTTCCTTGTGTTTTCCACCTTCTATACACTGCCTGCATTCCTTGGTTCAGTGCTCTTTTTCCAGGTTCAAAGCCAGCAGTGTAGCATCTTCAAATTTCTCTCCAACTCTCTAATATCTGCATTGTCTCTTTTGCTACTTAAGATAATGTATTCACAGGTTCTGGAGATTAGGACAAGAGCACTTTTGGTGGGGGGGGGGCATTATTCTGCCTATCACACCATGTAAAGGAACATGGGCTATCCTTGAAGATGAAAAACCACAGGGAGAGGGAGGTCCAGGAAACAGCACAAATTATCAGACGTGTGGATGAGGCCCCAAGAGAGATCTACAGAAGAACAGCCCAGCTGAGCACAGCCCAAACTGCTGATGGACAGAATCTTGAGCAAGTAAATAGTCCACTAAATTTTGAGGTTTTTTTTTTTTTTTTTTTTTTAAGACAAAAGATACATCAGTCTCTCTGGATCCAGGCTTACTGACTATTTACTTCCTTTTCCATTCTGCTGCTGAAGCAATCTTTCTAAAATGCAATTCTTGCTTAAAATCTTACAATTTCTCCCCTTGGCCCTCAGGATAATGTTAAAGTTACTTTGCATGATATTCAAGGCCCTCCCCAACCTCATCCCTGCCCATATCTTCAACCTTTTCTTTCATTCAGTATTCGTTTCTTAGAAATGTGTATTCCTGCATCAGTGAACTGTTAGCTTGTGTTATTACACATTATAATTGTGTGAGTATAGGTCTGTCTCCCTTCCTTGTCTGGGAATTCGAGGCCATGGGTATTGCCTCACTTACATATTGTAGGGTTTCTTGACCCTTTTAGGGTCCCTGGCTGGGTGTGAAAATTAAACTGCAAAGACAGATGAACAGGAGAAATGCATGAAAATTTATTTAATATAAATTTTATGTGACATGGGAGACTTCATCAGAAAATAAAGACCTGAAGAAACAGAGCTGAGTATTTTATGCTATGTTTGAAGAAAAGTGGGTAGTTGTATAGAAACATGATAGGTTAAGGAATATGAGGTAAGTACAGTAAACTGTGGAAATTTAGCAAGGCCTGTCTGTTCAGATTCTTCTTGGCATCATTTTGTTTTCAGAGATAAGGATGTTCCATTCTTCCAGGTATAGGAAGGGCACCTCTCACTTGAGAGTTTTATGACTTGTTTCTGTGAAGAAGGGTAGGGGTGGGGAGGAGGTCAGAGTGATTTTCCTGCTTCTTCCATTTCCTCAGACTCCTTCAACTTAAAATAATTAATATATCAAGGTGCCATAGTTTGGGTTAGTGTGTCCTAAACCCCATCATTATGTACTTGAAGCACTTGGTACGGCATCTGGGATACAGTAACAATCAATAATTATTCAATGAACCAGTGAAAAAAATAAAGGGTCATTCTGTTTTCAAAAGAGTTCTGTTTTCTGCCATTTTGTAGATTACATGAAACATCTCATTAAAATGTTTCTCCAAATACTAACTAGTGCATATCTCAGTGACCTACTTACTGGTATTTGCTAGTTGTGGAACCATACACACATTATTTTAATTTTCTGTGTCTTAGTTTCTTCACCTGTAAAATGGGGATAATATTAGTTATAATATTAGTAATATTAGTGCCTACTTCATAGAGTTGTTGTGGGGAATAAACAGATGTATGTAAAGTGCTTAGAAGCATGGTTGGCACAGAGTAAGTGCTATGTCAGTATCAAGAATCATTATGATGATTGTCACGGTGGTAGTGTTGGTGGTGGTTGTTAACCCCACAGACTATGAGAGTGTGTGAACTCAGTCGAAGATTAACTGGAACAAAATTAGGTTAGAAATGTAATCTGTAATATCCCAACAAAACTAATTACCGAACGCATTCTAAAAAAATATATATCAAAAACAAAAAACAAAAAACCAGTTCTCAATTATTCCTATATGTAGAAAAAAATACTGTGTATCAGTGGAAATCTATGTTTCAGTGGAAAACTTGTGGCCTGTCTTATTCAGTCCTGTTCATTTTCTTTGAGCTATTTTGCAACCATATGTAAATTGTAAATTCTGTCTTCCTGGTAGAGGTTTAGTTAATTTCCGTCCCTTCACCCTCATGGAAAAACCAATTTTATCTCCATTTGCAATTCATACCAATACTATATTCCGTATACATTCATGCTCTTCTGTCTTTTCCTTTAAACAGGTTATAACATCTGCTTGGTCCCCTCATATCATAAAAGTAAAATCTTTAGCACATGTTTATTTTATATCTATATGACAATCATGATATTTACTTTTTTCTAAAAATTATATTTTAATGGTTTTAGCCCAGTCATGTCTTCTTTTGGTTCCCAGAGGTGACGCTAGACTGACAAAGAAATATGCTAACTGTCTTTCTAATTTGAATTTTGCTCTCCACTAATCTTGTTTTTGGTTTGTTTACACTCAATAAGTTATTCCCCATTGAGAGTGTGATTTTATGGTCTGACCATTTGGTGATTTCTGGAAATGGATTGTTTATAGAAATCTATTCTTTGTTAGGTGAAAGATGACAGAGAATATATTTTGTTAGCCTTTTTGATTGGGAATTTGGTTTTATGGTTTGATCATTTGATGACCCCCATAAATTGATTAATAGTTGTACAGAGACCTTGTTCCTGTTGGGTGAGAGATAACAGAGAATCTGGTTTGTTAATATTTTCTGATTGTCTATTTTGAACTCAAGTCAGTTATTTTACCCACTGAGAGGAGAATAGCTCTTTGATATGGATCAGAGAGTTATATGTGTTTGTTTACTTTTCACCCATGGCTGAAATTTTGGAATTGAAGCTATAAGTTCTACCTGTGTGAGAGTGTGCTATTGATTAAAATGTATCCCCCCAAAATTCATGTGGATGTTCTAATCCCCAATGTGACTGTATCTGGAGATAGGGTCATTAAAAGGTAATTAAGGTTAAATGGGGTCATAAGGATGGGGTCCTAATCTGATAAAACTGTGGTCTTTTAAGAAGAGGAAGACCTCTCTCTCTTTCTCTCTCTCTCTCTCTCTCTCTCTCTCCTTCCCCCACCCTCCCTCCCTCTTTTCCTCCATTGATTTTGCCTTCACAAAGCCAAATCAGATGCAGAATAAAAATAAAATAAAATAAAACTTCTAAGTTATCTTTTACATCTAAAACTATCTTTTTAGCCTTCCTGGAAAGACACACAGATTTGTTTTTGGTAAAAAGAGAGGCTATAGAAGCAAGTAGGTTTATTTGTTATGTTGTATGGGGAGAGTTTTCAAATCAGAAGAGATGCTCAGCCTTCTCTAAGTTAAATTTGTGTGGGTAAGATGTTATTAGTATAAATATTTCAAAAATTGTATACAGTGTTGGAAGTTCCAAGAGATTTGTCAAACCCTTTGGTGCTTTGCCTGATATTAGATGATAGCAGTAGTGTTATCAGTCATAATTTCAGTTATTTAAAAAACGTTAACTGGGACTTCCCTGATGGTATAGTGGTTAAGGCTTTGCCTTCCAATGCAGAGGGTATGGGTTCGATCCCTGGTCGGGGAGCTAAGATCCCATATGTCTCACGGCCAAAAAACCAAAATATAAAACGGAAGCAATGTTGTAATAAATTCAATAACTACTTTAAAAATGGTCCACATCAAAAAAATCTTTAAAAATATTGTCACAACTTTGACTCCTTAATTTGATTCTTGCATCTTCTATGCCAGGGTTTTCTAATGGGGATTCATATTACTTACCTGTGGAGTTTTATTAATATACAGATGTTTAGGATGTACTCCACACTGGATCACCTTACCTGATATTAATGTATTCTTGGTATATTCTTACTCTATGCTTGGAATGTTCATTGTATACTATGTCATGATTATTTTATCTCAAGATTATTTTCTCACTAAAATTATGTTCATCCATTTAAAAAAAATTAGATGTAATGTTCACTGTCTTTTTTGAAAATAGGGTTAACCACCATATCTATAATTATTTTGTCTAAACTTTTTTTGGACTTTACTATCTTGTTTGCTTGTCAAAGAAACAACCGAATTTCCTTGACAGTTGCATTATTCTTGTAATAAACTCAAATCAGATCTTTCCCTTTTGAAAGTTATCTGTAATAAATTAAGCACAGCCAATTTAACTCTTTCTTTTGTCATGTTTACATGTTTTTGTTTGTTTTCCTCTGATGCTTCCTTGAAAGTACTTGCAATCAGCTATAGGCCTGAGTGCTTCATTAGCAACAAAAGAGAGACTATCTCAGAGCCCCAAGGAAAAGGATTATGCCAAGTAGTCTTGCAGAAAGGCTTCTGCTAATACAAGATCCGGTAGAACAAGAACTAATTATATAAGACTGAATGAAATGATGTAATTAAAAATATTCTTGATATTTTAATATTCTGTTTTCTGGACACATAAGGAAGTCATTTCTCTTTCCTCTTAAGCTTTTTACCACCCTCAACAATTTAGTAGACTCTGCTTTTGTAAAACCCAAATTAAACATTAGTAAATGAGATTTTATTCTTCTTATCTGATCCTCAGACTTCAGAAACTCTTATTGAATGTTCTTATTTTCATATTGTAGTTATTTGCATGGATTAAATAAAAATCTGTTCTCCTTCTACTAGGACATAATTAGAAACGTTGGTTATACAAGTAAGGACTTGCCTGGGATGTTATATTTGAGAATTATGCTCATTTAATCATATGTGACCTGATGCTTTAAAAGAACTAAGGCTGACTTTATGAAGCCAAAACTTAAAACGTGCTCTCTCGGGAAACCTGGCCTGGAACCTGGCTTCCAGGGTTCTTAGTCTTACAGATGAGTAAGGAAGGTCATTTCCTGGTAGACCAGGAGCCTAGGATATTTTGAAGACCTTAAGAAGAGAGGAATTCACCCAAAAGTATGTGTACTACAGGTGAAATCTGGCTTGCTTCCTAGCTTCAGGACTGCAAATAATAAGAGGCTTGTGAAAGTCCAATCTGAGATGCCTCATGAAAATTTCCATCGAAACAAACTTCAGAAGGTCACATGGCAAATGAACATACTTGCTGCTGCACCTATGTAAGTCATCAGGTCAGATCTAATGACACACATCATATTTTGTGATCAAGATAATCTTTTTCGAGATTGTTTTTGATCAAAGGAGGGGGTAATTGTAACAAAAAAGTTGTTTTTCACTGGAAAACTATGTATCATCTAGAGCACACCCTTCAGGCCTATCTGGTAGAAATTTAGTTGACTCCCAAACCTCACCCTGGAAAAACCAGTTTTGTCTCCATTTACAATTCATTTCAACATTCCTTTACTCCATAAAAATATTTGCCCTTTTGACTTTTTAACCAGTTATAATATCTGCTTAGTTCCCTCATATGATATGAGTAAAATAAAACATTAACCTGCATTTATTTTGAAGTCTGTAGGAAAATCATGGTTTTAACTTTTTGTGAAAATTATTTTTTAAGAAAATTGCATTTAATTCTTAATTACCTTTCTGAGTTTAGATTATAGAGTTGCCTATGTTCTCTCTATCACAGAACTTTATGATTTAACAAAAAGGATTCATAAAAAGAAGTGACTGACCTGTCATGACATATAACTTAAGTGACAACTTAAGTAGAACCCAAGCGTCATTTTAGTTTCATATTCTGTTCTTCATTCATTTTCACTCTGATTCCATATAGCAAACAATTGTAGGGGATCAGAAGCTGTGGAAAGTAAATAATGACTTTGTCTACCACATGCTAGTAAAACAAGATAGACTTTTTCAGAAGCCATCTTTTCACATATTTGGAGGATGTAATTCATCCCCTAACCAAATCATATTTTGCCTTCTTCATTTATGCTCCATTCCCTCTTTTCCTGATTGTGTATACATATTTTAAAACTACTGTTTCTGCCTGTTGGTTTAGAGAAAAATATTTTCCTTTTTTTAGTCATATGCAATATAAATTAACTTTCATTACCTTCTAGTCTGTTAAAAGAAGACTTAACAGAGCTGTTGCTTTTTAATAAAACTTGGGTATATCTGTAGGGCCCTATATAGGGATTGTGTGTGTGTGTGTGTGTGTGTGTGTGTGTGTGTGTGTGTGTGTGTGAAGTAATGTTGGAGACTCTTGATCTTACTCTTGTCACTGTGGTTACTACCCTGTTGACTCCTAGTATGAGCTATTCAAAAAACAGGAAAAGACAAGGAAATCAGTGATGATTGATTCTATAACCTGCAGTGTAACTACCAACTATAGGTATTCCTATAAAATATGGGGTTACTATCTCCTACCTCCATCACGCCTATTGCTCGTCTGTTACCCATGCATCATGACAGCACTGAATCTTACAGATTACAGTGTCTATGTGGTATTTGCACTTAACCTCTTTCCGTCTATTGTCCACCTCTATTACATATACGTTTTTGACATCTCTTGGTTTGGGTCACAAATCAGAAAATAATGCATCCATAATTTTGATATTAGGTAATGAATCAGAGCTTCCAGATATGATAAACACTCCCAGTTTGCACTTCACTAGTAAAGGGCAGGGGTATAGCTTTTATCTCAGTAAATTCTCCTGGAATAGATTCACTTCCGTAATAAGGTGTAGAATTTGACTTTTCTTCACTCTCCGTGAGCACAATCTTTTTCAACTTCCATTAAAACTTCTCAGAGAGAGTGTTCTAATTTCATTCTTTTACATGTAGCTGTCCAGTTTTCCCAGCACCACTTATTGAAGAGGCTGTCTTTTCTCCATTGTACATTCTTGCCTCCTTTATCAAAGTTAAGGTGACCATATGTGTGTGAAAGTATGTGTACTACAGGTGAAATCTGGCTTGCTTCCTAGCTTCAGGACTGCAAATAATAAGAGGCTTGTGAAAGTCCAATCTGAGATGCCTCATGAAAATTTCCATCGAAACAAACTTCAGAAGGTCACATGGCAAATGAACATACTTGCTGCTGCACCTATGTAAGTCATCAGGTCAGATCTAATGACACACATCATATTTTGTGATCAAGATAATCTTTTTCGAGATTGTTTTTGATCAAAGGAGGGGGTAATTGTAACAAAAAAGTTGTTTTTCACTGGAAAACTATGTATCATCTAGAGCACACCCTTCAGGCCTATCTGGTAGAAATTTAGTTGACTCCCAAACCTCACCCTGGAAAAACCAGTTTTGTCTCCATTTACAATTCATTTCAACATTCCTTTACTCCATAAAAATATTTGCCCTTTTGACTTTTTAACCAGTTATAATATCTGCTTAGTTCCCTCATATGATATGAGTAAAATAAAACATTAACCTGCATTTATTTTGAAGTCTGTAGGAAAATCATGGTTTTAACTTTTTGTGAAAATTATTTTTTAAGAAAATTGCATTTAATTCTTAATTACCTTTCTGAGTTTAGATTATAGAGTTGCCTATGTTCTCTCTATCACAGAACTTTATGATTTAACAAAAAGGATTCATAAAAAGAAGTGACTGACCTGTCATGACATATAACTTAAGTGACAACTTAAGTAGAACCCAAGCGTCATTTTAGTTTCATATTCTGTTCTTCATTCATTTTCACTCTGATTCCATATAGCAAACAATTGTAGGGGATCAGAAGCTGTGGAAAGTAAATAATGACTTTGTCTACCACATGCTAGTAAAACAAGATAGACTTTTTCAGAAGCCATCTTTTCACATATTTGGAGGATGTAATTCATCCCCTAACCAAATCATATTTTGCCTTCTTCATTTATGCTCCATTCCCTCTTTTCCTGATTGTGTATACATATTTTAAAACTACTGTTTCTGCCTGTTGGTTTAGAGAAAAATATTTTCCTTTTTTTAGTCATATGCAATATAAATTAACTTTCATTACCTTCTAGTCTGTTAAAAGAAGACTTAACAGAGCTGTTGCTTTTTAATAAAACTTGGGTATATCTGTAGGGCCCTATATAGGGATTGTGTGTGTGTGTGTGTGTGTGTGTGTGTGTGTGTGTGTGTGTGTGTGAAGTAATGTTGGAGACTCTTGATCTTACTCTTGTCACTGTGGTTACTACCCTGTTGACTCCTAGTATGAGCTATTCAAAAAACAGGAAAAGACAAGGAAATCAGTGATGATTGATTCTATAACCTGCAGTGTAACTACCAACTATAGGTATTCCTATAAAATATGGGGTTACTATCTCCTACCTCCATCACGCCTATTGCTCGTCTGTTACCCATGCATCATGACAGCACTGAATCTTACAGATTACAGTGTCTATGTGGTATTTGCACTTAACCTCTTTCCGTCTATTGTCCACCTCTATTACATATACGTTTTTGACATCTCTTGGTTTGGGTCACAAATCAGAAAATAATGCATCCATAATTTTGATATTAGGTAATGAATCAGAGCTTCCAGATATGATAAACACTCCCAGTTTGCACTTCACTAGTAAAGGGCAGGGGTATAGCTTTTATCTCAGTAAATTCTCCTGGAATAGATTCACTTCCGTAATAAGGTGTAGAATTTGACTTTTCTTCACTCTCCGTGAGCACAATCTTTTTCAACTTCCATTAAAACTTCTCAGAGAGAGTGTTCTAATTTCATTCTTTTACATGTAGCTGTCCAGTTTTCCCAGCACCACTTATTGAAGAGGCTGTCTTTTCTCCATTGTACATTCTTGCCTCCTTTATCAAAGATAAGATGACCATATGTGCATGGGTTAATCTCTGGGCTTTCTATCCTGCTCCATTGATCTATATTTCTGTTTTTGTGCCAGTACCATACTGTCTTGATTACTGTAGTTTTGTAGTATAGTCTGAGGCCCGGGAGCCTGATTCCTCCAGCTCTGTGTTTCTTTCTCAAGATTGCTTTGGCTATACGGGGTCTTTTGTTTTTCCATACAAATTGTGAAATTTTTTGTTTCTAGTTCTGTGAAAAATGCCAGTGGTAGTTTGATAGGGATTGCATTGAATCTGTAGATTGCTTTGGGTAGTAAAGTCATTTTCACAATGTTGATTCTTCCAATCCAAGAACATGGTATATCTCTCCATCTATTTGTATCATCTTTAGTTTCTTTCATCAGTGTC
>NC_041234.1:81250791-81251087 GCF_002837175.3 Physeter macrocephalus | reverse complement strand
GCACTGTTGGTGGGAATGTAAATTGGTACAGCCACTCTGGAGAACAGTATGGAGGTTCCTTAAAAAACTACAAATAGAACTACCATATGACCCAGCAATCCCACTACTGGGCATATACCCTGAGAAAACCAAAATTCAAAGGGTCATGTACAAAAATGTTCAGTGCAGCTCTATTTACAATAGCCAGGACATGGAAGCAAACTAAGTGTCCATCGACAGATGAATGGATAAAGAAGATGTGGCATATATATACAATGGAATATTACTCAGCCATAAAAAGAAACGAAATTGAGTTA
>NC_041234.1:81250569-81250641 GCF_002837175.3 Physeter macrocephalus | reverse complement strand
AGGGGCAAGATGGGAATAAAGATGCAGACCTACTGGAGAATGGACTTGAGGACACGGGGAGGGGGAAGGGTA
>NC_041234.1:81234128-81250337 GCF_002837175.3 Physeter macrocephalus | reverse complement strand
GTACATGTATAACTGATTCACTTTGTTATAAAGCAGAAACTAACACACCATTGTAAAGCAGTTATACTCAATAAAAATGTTTAAAAAAAAAAACTTCTCAGAGAGTATATGTAGTTCCATAGCACTGCAGGTGATTTTGTCCCCCTGGGGATGTTTGGCAATGTCTGGAGCCATTTTGAGTAGTCACAACTGATGAGGAGTGCTTCTGGCCTTTAGCTGGTAGAAAGTAGGTGGTGCTACTAAAAGCCCAGGACAGCCCCTTACAAAGAATTTTATGGTCCTAAATGTCAACAGTGCTGATATTGGGAAAGCTTGGCCTAGTGTTCGAACAATGCTATCTGCCTGATATTGAACTGCTCATATTTCAAATAAGGACTACCCTGAAAAAACAGTTTTCTGACTTTCTTAGCATAAGACTATTAATGTGGTCTGCAACTTAACCCAAGTATTTCTCTTTTCTTGTTTTATGGCCTCATGATAAGTGGGGAAATTACACAAGCTTAAGTAACACAGAATGAGGGAAGTAGTATGAGTTTGGAAATGTGCAATACACATAGATGCTTAGTGAAAAAATCATTCTGTAAAGTTAAACAGGTTTTACTTATCCTATGAGATCCAATAATTATGCATAATACCAACAGTGGAAATTAATCAGGAACTGTTATAACTGATGACATTTTCTTTCATCTGGCACACTTCAGTGATAATTTTGCCTTGTAATCTAAATTATTGACTTTAAAACTCTCCAATGCACAAAACTGGAAACTAGAAAATGGAAACAATATTAAATTATTTACATTATTCAATTACAGAGTAAAGTGCTTCTTTAATGCAACATAAGTCTTAATAAAAAGCTGTAATAATCAAAACAACAATAATAACCCCAAGAGATATTTTAAACTTTAAAAAATGAGAGGTATAGTTTATATAGCAAACAGCAGAAAATAATGAAATTACTGTGTGCGTTGTCAAATATTATTTAAGAATAGAATTTTAGGGGCTTCCCTGGTGGCGCAGTTGTTGAGAATCTGCCTGCCAATGCAGGGGACACGGGTTCGAGCCCTGTTCTGGGAAGATCCCACATGCCGTGGAGCAACTAGGCCCGTGAGCCACAACTACTGAGCCTGTGCGTCTGGAGCTTGTGTTCTGCAACAAGGGGGGCCGCGGCAGTGAGAGGCCCCCGCACCGCGATGAAGAGTGGCCCCAGCTCGCCACAACTAGAGAAAGCCCACGCACAGAAATGAAGACCCAACACAGCCAAAAATAAATAAATAAATAATTTTTTTAAAAAAATAGAATTTTATCTCTACCTCTTTATTTAGTAAATAAATATGTAGTCACTAAAGCATTATGAATAAATAATTTTTTTTAAAAAATAGAATTTTATCTCTACCTCTTTATTTAGTAAATAAATATGTAGTCACTAAAGCATTATGACTTAGTATCTTACTGTTTTTCTCATATAATAGCATTAGTTGTGGGAAATGAAAACTACCATGTAATTATTATCCAGTTTTGACAAGGTGCCATGCAGTTACACATTCAGTTGTTGCTATGTAATTACTGAGGAGGCCATTCATCTAACATTTTTTTTTTGTGCCTTGGCGGTAGCCCCTGAAATATGGTACCAAACAGAGTCTAATGGTGAAACAAATCTCCCAAGATTTGTAGCAGTAATCTTTAAAAAGCAGATCCCTTCAGGGATGTAGGTTTTCAAGTGATAGAAATTCCTTTTGGCCAAAGGGGAAGTCTTTGGGTACAAGGGAATACCTTTCTCCTCCATTGCTTTAGTTAGCCCCATCTTGCTAGCCTTTGAGTAGTTACTAAGTGGATTCTAATGAGCCTAATGCCATCTACAGAAAGACAATTTTCTGTGCAGTCTCTTTGTAATCAACTCTGACCAACTGTGGTGGTTCTAAACAGCCCTCCTGCCTTCCAACTGACCAGTAAAAGAGCAATTGTGTCTGAGAGAATACTTATCACCAACAACAGCCTATATCAAACTACCATGAGATGATGAAAGTTAATGTGAATGAACTCTAGTCTGGCCTGTGATGTTTCAGGGATCTTGAAAGAGCTCATTATCTTTTACCAATGGGAGAGGTACCCAGGTGGACACAATGTTTATTCTAAAAAACTACTTTAGGAGGCTTTTGCTTCTGGGAAGATGGAATAGATGTACTTTCCCCTATTCCTCCTCCTATGTACAATGAAGCTCTGGATATTACGTATAAAGCATATATAAGAAGACTGTTAAAGATGACAGAGTAATAGGGACCTCAGGATCCATGGAACGACATGGTGGTGTGTTCTCTGGGTTGTCTTTGTGTCTCACAAATCGCAGACTTATCGCTGACAAGCCAGCAACCTAGAAATATCAACAGGCACAGAGAGAAAAAGTTCAATGAAGACTTGCTCTCTCTAGCTAAAGGAGAAGGAAAAGGGAAGTCTACAAAGATAGAAAACTTTTAGACAATAATCACCCTACTCAAGCCATACATCACAGAAAAAAACTATGGCCCCACTCATACATATGCCAGCAAAGGCTGATTGGGGAACCTAGACATCCAATCTCAGGATGCTGTCATAAATTTCCCTAACATTCCCATTGGAGAGGTATCAGAGACAATCAAATAGGAAGCCAAGACTCTCACACTCACCATCTGATAACAAGGACGACCCTGCTCCCCTCCTTCTGTCTTGTCAATGGACACCATGTGAGGAGCCTGGACTTCTGCCCCCACCCAGCTGTAATGAGGCACCCCTCCACTTTTCCACTGGATTGCTGTCAGAGGAAGACTTTCACCATTGCCAAGTGATAATGAGGCCACACATACCGTGGTGTCAATGGAGACCATGGGAGAACCTGGAACTCCTACCCATATAGCAGTAGAGAGGAGATCCTCACTTTGGGTGTTAATGGAAGTTGAGTAGTGAACTCAGACTTCTACCTTTGCCAGGCAGTAATGAGATGACCCTCATTTTCCTCTGATAAGCAACGTCAGAGAAAGGTATCTAAAATGAAAAGTTTAAATAAGAACATAAGAGAAAAATGTCCAGATTTAAATTGAAAACTACTAGTCATAGCAAAAACTAAGAAAATCTCAACTAAATGAAAAAAGCTAGTCAATAGACATTAATACAGTAAGTCCCTTACATATGAATGAGTTCCATTCCGAGAGCACATTAGTAAGTCCAATTTGTTCAAAAGTCCAACTAAGTTAGCCTAGGTACTCAATTAACAATCAGCTATATAGTACTGTATAATACTTTTTACACAAATAATACATAAAAAACAGGAACAAAAAATAAAGAAAACATTTTAAATCTTACAGTACCTTGAAAAGTACAGTAGTACAGTACAACAGCTGGCGTCCAGGGGCTGGCTTCAACTGAACAGGCAAGAAGAGTTACTGACTGGAGGAGGGGGAGGAGGTGGGAGATGGTAGAGCTGATGGATCATCAGCAATAGGAGACGGAGGGCAAGCTGCAATTTCACTCACCCCTGACGTGGATGGCACAGGTTCTGGTTCCTTGCTGGATTCAATTCTATCTACTCTCTTGAGAAAACAATCCAGTATATGTCTGGGTAGTAGCTCTTTTTCTCTTGTCATAGATCACATGTAGCACTGGATTGCATTCCGAACGGCTGCTGCAACCTTCGTGTACCTTTCTACGTTCGGGTTCTATGCCTCCCCTTTGCAATTTCCTGCATCGTGAATCTCTTTGGTTCTTCAGTTACTTCTTCTTCCTCTTGTCTCTCTTCGTCCTTTCTCCGGGCCTCCAATTCCATCAGGTCTTCATTAGTAAGCTCCTTGTGTTGCACAGCAAGGAGTTCAATGAAGTTGTCCTTTTACAGATCTAGCTCCAGCTTCTCGATGAGGGTCATTAAGTTGCTGAAGACCTCTTTGGACCCATCATCCACCTTCTCAAATCCACGAAAATCGTGAACTATGGGCAAAGGTTCTTCCAAACCCCATTTATGGTGACGGCCATAACCTCACACTAAGCAAAGTCAATGTTTTTTATGGCCTTGTAGATGTTATGGTCCTTCCAAAATTGTCGCAAGGTTGTTCCTGATCTGTCACTCGCCTTTATTGCCTGATGAAAAGTGTGATGTAAATAAATATTTCTTGAAAGTCGCTCTAACTGCCTGGTACATAGGTTGGATGAACAATGTAATATTTGGTGGCAGATGCACTACTTTGACGTTGGGATGAAAGTCGTCCATGAATGGGGGTTGCCTGGAGCATTGTCCAGCAGCAAAAGAATGTTGAATGGGACATCCTTCTCCAAGCAATATTTCTCTACCTCTGGGATAAAGTGGTGGAAAAACCAGTCCTGGAAAATGGCCTGTGTAATCCCGGCTTTGGGGTTACTCTTCCACACAACAGGAAGAGAGCCCTTGGCTATGTCTTGTTCCTGATCTTAGAGGAAATGGTTTCAGTTTTTCACCATTGAGAATGATGTTGGCTGTGGGTTCATCATATATGGCCTTTATTATGTTGAGGTATGTTCCCTCTATGCCCACTTTCTGGAGAGTTTTTACCATAAATGGGTGTTGAATTTTGTCAAAAACTTTTTCTGCATCTACTGAGATGGTCATATGGTTTTTATTCTTCAGTTTGTTAATATGGTGTATCATATTGATCGATTTACGTATATTGAAGAATCCTTGCATCCCTGGGATAATTCCCACTTGATCACTGTGTGATCCTTTTAATGTGTTGTTGGATTCGGTTTGCTAGTATTTTGTTGAGGATTTTTGCGTCTATGTTCATCAGTGATATTAGCCTGTAATTTTCTCAAAGTCGTCTACAGATTTATGCAAGCCCTATCAAATTACCATTCACATTTTTCACAGAATTAGAACAAAACATTTTATAATTTGTATGGAAACACAAAAGACCCCAAATAGCCTAAGCAGTCTTGAGAAAGAAAAACAGAGCTGGAGGAATCACGCTCCCTGACTTCAGACTATACTACGAAGCTACAGTAATCAAAACAGTATGGTACTGGCTCAAAAACAGAAAAGATCAATGGAACAGGATAGAAAGTCCAGAGATAAACCAATGCACCTATGGTTACCTGATCTATGACAAAGGAGGCAAGAATATGCAATGGAGAAAAGGCAGTCTCTTCATTAAGTAGTCCTGGGAAAACTGGACAGCTACATGTAAAAGAATGAGATTAGAACACCCCCAAACACCATACACAAAAATAAACTCCAAATGGACTAAAGATCTAAATGTATGACCAGATACTATAAAACTCTCAGAGGAAAACATAGGCAGAACACTATCTGACATAAATCGCAGCAAGATCTTTTCTGATCCACCTCCTAGAGTAATGAAAGTAAAAACACAAATAAACAAATGCGACCTAATTCTTTTGCACAGCAAAGGAAACCATAAACAAAATGAAAAGACAACCTACAGAATGGGAGAAAATATTTGGAAACAAAGCAATTGACAAGGGGTTAATCTCCAAAATATACAAACAGCTCATGCAGCTCAATATGAAAAAAATCACTTTGCTGTACACCTTAAACTAACACAACACTGTAAGTCAACTATACTCCAATAAAATTTTTTTAAAAATCAAGAAAACAAACCACCCAATCAAAAAAATGGGCAGAAGATCTAAATAGATATTTCTCCAAAGAAGACATACAGATGGCCAAAAAGAACATGAAAAGATGCTCAACATCGCTAATCATCAGAGAAATGCAAATCAAAACTACAATGAGGTATCATCTCACACTGGTCAGAATGGCCAACTGCAGCACTGTTTACAATAGCCAGGACATGGAAGCAACCTACATGTCCATCAGTGGATGAATGAATAAAGAAGATGTGGTACATATATACAATGGAATATTACTCAGCCATAAAAAAGAACAATACCATTTGCAGCAACATGGACAGAACTAGAGATTGTCATACTGAGTGAGGTAAGTCAAACAGAGAAAGACAAATATCATATGATATTGCTTATATGTGGAATCTAAAAATGGGACAAATCAACTTATTTACAAAACAGAAATAGAGTCACAGATGTAGAAAACAAACATGATTACCAAGGGGGAAGGGAGGGATGGAGGGATAAATGGGAGATTGGGATTGACATATACACACTACATTATATAAAATAGATAACTAATAAGAACCTACTGTATAGCACAGGGAAATCTACTCAATACTCTGTAATGACCTATATGGGAAAAGAATCTAAAAAAGAGTAGATATATGTATGTCTATAAGTGATTCACTTTGCTGTACAGCAGAAACAAACACAACATTGTAAATCAACTCTACTATAATAAAATTAATTAAAAAAACATATACTTATAAATGTTCAAGGATCAATTGTATTTCTAAAAACTATCATGAATCCATGGATATACAAATTAAAAATACCAAATGAAAATAAAAAGTGAATAAAATACAATGTCATTTCAATCACTAAATTAAATGCTTAGGGGAAAATCTAAGAAATCATGTACAAGATTTATGTGCTAACAACTACAGAATACTGAAGAGATAAAGCTAAAAAGAGGGTCTAAATAGAGGGAGAAACACTGTGTTCATGGATCAGAAGATTCAACATAGTAAAAATGTCAGTTCTCCACAAATTGATGTAAAGGTTTAATTCATTCTTATCAAAATTCCAGCAAGACTTTTTGTACATATAGACAACATTATTCTAAATCTATATGGAAAGGCAAAGGACCTAGAATAGCTAAAACAATACTGAAAAAGAAGAGAAAACTGGAAGGAATTAGTCTATGTGATTTCAAGAGCTACTATACAGCTACAATCATCAAGACTATGTGGTACTGATGGAGAGACAGACACATAGATCAACAGAACAGAAACCCAGAAACTGACTCACAAAAATAGGCCCTACTTAATTTTTACAAAAATGTAAAAGCAAGTCAATGGGGGAAAGATAGCCTTTTCAACAAATGGCGCTGTAATAATGGGACATACTTAAGCAAAAATAATGAAACTTGAAATAAGTCTCACAACCTACATAATAAAATTAACTCAAAATGGATCAAGGACTTAAATATTAAAGAAAAAAAAGACAAGACAAGAAAAGAAAATGGTCAGAAGAACCTAGGGGCAAGACAGGAATAAAGATGCAGACCTACTAGAGAATGGACTTGAGGATACGGGGAGGGGGAAGGGTAAGCTGGGACAAAGTGAGAGAGTGGCATGGACATATATACACTACCAAACATAAAATAGATAGCTAGTGGGAAGCAACCGCATAGCACAGGACGCAAGAGGGAAGAGATATGGGGACATATGTATATGTATAACTGATTCACTTTGTTATAAAGCAGAAATGGACACACCATTGTAAAGCAATTATACTCAAAGATGTTTAAAAATAAATAAATAAGTAAATTAAAATATAAAACTATGAAACTTTTTGAAAAAAAGTATTGGGGCAAATCTTTGGAAACTAGGGCTAGGCAAAGAGTTCTTAGACTTGACACCAAAAGCCCAATCCATAAAAGGAAAAATGGGTAAATTGGAGTTTATCAAAATTAAACATTTTGCTCTGTGAAATACTCTATTAAAAGGATAAAAAGTCAATTTCTTCTACAGAGTGGGAGAAAATATGGGCAAACCACATATCTGATAAATAGTATAAAATCAAACAAAAAGCTATAGTATCTAGAATATTTTTAGTAATTTAAACAGTATTTCAAAATTGTACAGTAATGAAACAAAATAATAAATTAGAAAATGGGCAAACGTCTTGAAGAGAGATTTCACTGAAGAGGATGTATAGATGGCTAATAAGTCCATGAAAACATGTTTAGCATCACTAGATACTAGGAAAATATAAATTAAAACCACAATGTGGTATCACTGTAAACCTATCAGAATGACTTAAAAAATAGTGACAACACCAAATGCTGGGAAGGATGTAGAGAAACTTGACCATTCATACATCGCTTATGGAAGTGTAAAATGGTATAGCTACTCTGGAACATTTGACAGTTTATTTAAAAATTAGACATGTAAGTACCATATAACCCAGCAATTATATTCCTGGGTATTTATCCCAGATAAATGAAGACTTACATCTCTACATATATATTAAAACCTGTACTTGAATGTTTATATCAGCTTTATTCACAATAGCCAAAACCTGGAGACAATGTAGATGACCTTCAAGGGATAATGGTTAAACAGTTTGGCCCATCCATACCATGGGCTCCTACTCAGCAATAAAAAATAACAAATCTATGGATTAATATACAACCTGGATGAATCTCCAGGGGATTATGCTGAGTGAAAAAAGCCAATCCCCAAAGGTTTTCTGCTCTATGATTCCATTTATGTAACACTCTCAAAATGAATATTTACAGAAATGGATAGCAGCTGAATGGTTGCCAGGAGTTAAGGAGGGGAAGAGGGTGGGAGGGAAGTAGGTGTTGCTATAAGAGAGCAACATGAAGGATCCTTGTGGTGATAGAACTGTTCTGTGTCATGACTATATCAGCATCCTGGTTGTGGTATTTCACTACAGTTCTGCAAGAGGCTACCATTTGGGGGAAACTGGGTAAAGAGTACATGGGATCTCTCTATACTATTTCTTACACCTGCAAGTGAATGTACAATTATCTCAAATTAAAAAGTTTAATTAGAAAAATTGTTTTTAGTGGGAAAAATGAAAAGAAAGCAGCAAAACAATGACAACGTGATGTTTGGATTTATCTTTCAAGAAATGGAATCTGACGTGTTGTTTGGCTCTGGAAACCATGCGTGGTTTTTGGATAGGACAAGCCAGGCTTTCCTATACATAACTGATATAAAATGTTTGTCCCTTTCCTGTCCTTCAGGGGTAATGAGTTCATGTCCAGAAGACTGGGAAAACTTGAACAATGGAACCCAAAATGAGGAATGAATGAGAGATCACTAACATGAAATCTTTTTTTTTTTTTGCTCGTTTGTATAATGTTGAAGACCCCATTATTTTATCCTAAGGTATTTTGGAGTCTATATAATTCAAAAAAATAAGTAATTTTATTTTTATTTAGACATTAATGTTGAAAACATTTAAAAAATCATAAAGAAATAAACTAATTGTGAGCTATAGTTTGATATTAAAATAATGTTAGATAATTTTAAAGCTATTTGAAATGGATTATAAAAGTAAGCAGTTTTTATTGTTTTAACTTTTAAGCTGGGGCAACTTAGTAAAAAATTCTATATTTTGTACTCCATTTTTACTCAAAGAAGCAAAAACTCATTTTGAGAAAACTTCAAAAAGGAGATAAAAAGTAAATTCAATTCAATAAATATATACTCAGATAGTGAATCAATATTTTATTTCACTAACTCAGTAAACAATTTACAGTGAAATTAATCTCTTCTAATATATCAAAATGGAACATATTATTTGTCCTTTTCATAAAAACAAGTTATATTAAATAGCATTATGGTGGGTATAATTTTAAAAAGGTCAAGTATTTTAGAAGTCCGTTCATTAAAATGCAACAGGTGTGCTCTTGCAGTTTGGCTTTGTTCTCTCAAATGATAGGAGGAAAAATAGTACATCATACTGCTCTGTTAAGGTAACTAAACTTTTACACAGACACACACACACACAGACACACACACACACACACACACCTCACCCCCATACAAAATAAGGGCTTGTTAAATTTCCTTTTATCTGAGACTTAGCTCCTTGGGTTACAACTATTCAGGATAGGAATTAACGCATGAAAATCCATTCTGCTTCGTGGCTTGAACTATCTCATCTATCAGGTACAGGTAAGTATTATACAGAAAACAATCTAAGCTTTTTTGAGAGATATAATAATCTAATTGTTTAAACCTATTAATGTCTTCTTAATTATATATTTCTATGTCAAAAATTACCCTAAAGCTTAGTGGCTTAAAATAGCAGACATTTATTACTTCACAGTTTTTGTTGTTCAGGAGTTTGGGAGTGGCTTAGTTGGGTGGTTCTGGTGCAGCATCTCTTAAGAGTCAGACTCTCAAGATGTCAGCTGAGGCTGCAGTCATTAGAAATCTTGACTGAGGCTTTAGGATTCACTTCAAGATTGCTCACTCACACAGCTATTAGCAGGAGTTCTATTCCTTACATGGTAGGCCTTTTCATAAGCTGTTTGAGTGTCTTCACAACATGGCAGCTAACTTTCTCCACGGTGAGCAGTCTGAGAGTGAGTGAGAAAGAAGCCACAGTGCCTTTTATGATCTAGTCTCCAGGGTCACACACCACTGCTTCTGCCTTATTCTATTTGTTAGAAATGAGTCATTAAAGCCAGTGCATAATCCAAGGGAGGAGAATTAGGCTCCACCTCCTGAAGGGAGGAGTTTCAAAGAATTTGAGGATATATTTTAAAAGCTCAACTACAGCCAACTCCAGTTTATTCTGGGTATTTTCCCTTGCACAGAGTTGGTAAAACTCATAATGTTTGCACATCAAATAAGATATCAGTTACACAGATGTGAACCATACACCATAAAGCTCAGTGCCAGCCGAGGAATGGAAAGCATAATGACTCAAAATCTGGGATTTTAAAACGGAAACTTCTGAGAGTTCTTCCTGAGGTGTGGAATCACCTTGTAAAGAGATAGCATGCCAACAGAGGCTTTCCAGATGGAATCCCCACTCATAAGCATGGGAGTTCTACAAGTATAGCTGGAAGAGTTTTTGATACGCATGCAGAAAAAACAATCCCATTGTCTACAGCAGCGGTCCCCAAACTTTTTGGCACGAGGGACCGGTTTCGTGGAAGACAATTTTTCCACAGGGTGAGGGGGATGGTTCAGGCGGTAATGTGAGCGATGGGTAGCAGCAGATGAAGTTTCACTCACTTGCCCGCCGTTCACCCCTGCTGTGCGGCCTGGTTCCTAACAGGCCATGGACCCAGTACCAGTCTGAGGCCTGGGGGTTGGGGACCCCTGGTCTACAGGCTGTTACTGACGCCAAAACTAACATTTGGGGTAGCAACATCTCACTAGTATATTAACCGTACTAGGGAAAATGGGTTCAAGATAATGTAAATAAACAAGAACTTAAATGGATTATTTTTTCCATTTTAAATGAAACATATCATAATTCAGAAGTATTACATTAAGAAATATTCATTGTGAAAATTCAGACATTACATATGAATCTGGTAAGAAGTTCAGAAGTTGGCCACTACCCCTAATCCTGGTTCTTTTTCCAGAAGAAGCCCATGGTTAACAGTTTCATGTGTTTTGCTTCTCAGATTTCAATGTATATATGACTCACCTGGGAATTTTGTTAAAATGTAGATTCAGATTCAGTAGATTTGGGATTGGCCTGATAATCTGCATTTCTTTTATTTCCTCCAGCTTTATTGAGGAATAATTGACAAATGTATATATTTAAAGTGTACAACATGATGATTTGATATACGTATACACTGTGAAATGATTACCAAGATAAAGATAATGAACACATCCCACCTTATATAGTTAACTCTTTTTGTGTGTATGTGATGGAATGCTTAAGATCTACTCTAAGCAGATTTCAAGTATACAACGCCATACTATTAACTATAGTCACCATGCTCTACATTAGATCCTCAGAACTTATTCATCTTAGAATTGAAAGTTTGTACACTTTCACCTATATCTCTCACCCAGCCCCTGTCAATCAGCATTCTATATTCTATTCTCTGTTTCTATGAAAGAACCTTCCTTTTTTCTTTTTTAGTGTCCACATATATGTGATACCATATAGTATTTGTCTTTTTCTGTCTGGCTTATTTCACTCAGCATAATGCCCTCCGGGTTCATCCATGCTGTTGCAAATGACAGGATTTCCTTCTTTGTTATGGCTAACATATACATATACATATATACATATATATATATATATATATATATATATATTTACTTATTTACTTACTTAATCTACCTACCTATTTACTTACTTACATCACATTTTCTTTATCTGGAATGGATTCCTTTCTGAATTCTTAGCCCGTGTAGCTTTCTGGGAGAAGAGTGTGTCTTATGTATTATTAACTCATTAACAGTTTACATAGGGTAATAGTATTATACTCTCACATCTCCTTGGCCAAGCAAGTTATAATAATCTTATTAATTGGACTTACATCTGTTTTAGTAGATTCTAGAAAGTCCATTTTCTTACCTGATGAAAGTAGGTGGCTTACTTTTAAGCCACTAAAACATAATAGATCCCCACTGTACAAGGCCTTTAGAATGATGATGATGATGACACTGATTTAAATATTTTAATGCATCATTACATGCTGAACTCTACTGGAAGCTAGAAGCAAAGTAAAATATACCTCTTAAGTCCAAGATAGTATAGCTCCAATTAAGGTAGATGTTTACAATATCATGACAGAGATGGAGGAGAAAACACAAAATTGGTGACCAAATAATCCAAGAGAAGTCAAAAGAGAACAGCTTCATAAATAATTTTTGGGAAATTAAACAGAACACTTACACTTCCCACAGTGGATAGTAGACACATAGAGCTTATTGTACCAAGAGGTAGAGCTGGCTCAAAATATAATTAGTTCAAGGAGAATTTAAAATAAATTCCTGCATGATAGACTCATCATAAATTAAGGACAGATAGAAATATATAGGGATGGCTTTAACTTTTTGAGGTTGACATCATGGATAGCATCATCATAGCACAACTATTTATCTTGATGCTCTTGTCAAGAATAGTGCATCTGTGTGTGTCTGTGCACAGTATCAGTAGCACGGGTGATAGTAAATTTTGTAGGGCCTATAAATGTGAGTAGGAAATTGATTCTAATTGTAAAAGTAGAAAAAAATGTAAAATTGTTTTTCATGGTTAAGGATATTAATGGAAAGTTATGTATAACCTATGTGTGATCCATGAGTCTGGGGCAAGTCAGAAGTAGAATAAACAACATTCTGAATAGTGAATTGTTGCTTTCTTTAGAACAGAGAATGTGCTTCTTGGGAGTTGAATCCAGGACTGCTGGTTTGAGGGACACAGGAATCAGTGATATCCTTTGCAAGACCTTTCAACTATGCACCCTGTGAAAGGAGAGGAAAAAACCCTAAAAACCTCATGAGAAAAAGGTATTGTCACAAAAGCCAGTAGAAACCAAGGTACCCCTTATTGACAGGGACCCCAAAGAGTGATGGTTTATGTCTTACGGTCTCCACCTTTCAGGGAAACAAAACAAAGAAAAAAAAAATGAAACAACCACTGGACAATACACTCTCTGGAGACATGTATCCATATCTTAGTCATTTTGGGTCTCCCAGAGCACTTGATGAAGTGCTTTGTACAAAACAGGCACTCAAAAAATATGTTTTGTCTTTTCTCTTCTGTTGAATAATAGTAGAAAAATAGGTTGTCATGTGAAGACTTGCTATTAAGTCATGCTGATTCTTTTTCTCCCATCTGTCTACTCTCCACCCCAAAACAAAGAAACAAATAACAGGGACATGTATGTGCACAGGTCACTTGCTTCTTTCTTCTCTCTCTACCTGCTCCCTTCCACAACAACAAAAAGATTAAAAATGAGGACAAAAATGTCAAAGACATAGGTCATTCTCCCAATATTTCAACTCGGACGATAACCTGATAATTGTGATGATGAGGAAAAGCTTCTGACAGATGTGCCATGTTGATACCAATGATCTAATTCCTTAATCAACAAAATACAGTTGTTCAAAGAATTAAAATCAGAAAATAGTGCTCATTGCTACATACTCTACTGCTTGATTTCTGTTTTTTTCAAAGACCCAGGTTTATGGGTGAAATGGTAAATGGATTCTCTCCATCAAAAATGTGTTCTATTTTGTACCTTGACATTGAAGTAATACAGATAGTGACGAAATAGTATCAGTCTATTGATAACATTTTACAGCCAAACATGTCCATTGGAATATAAGAAGAGCAACATGGCCTAGACAATATTATAAAGTCCAACAAGCCAAAAGTTACCAAGTAATTGGCAATAAAGAAGACAATTTCAGAATTAGAAGAGAAATGCTTATTTTGTAATTAAAGAAATTATATATGTAAACAGAACAGGATGGGTTAGAATGAGATGCAATATGGTAGGTCAGATGGGATGTTCCATCTGACATGTTTGGTGACAGAACATACATTGGTGCTTGGTGACTGGGTCCTGGCTTAGAGCCCAGGATGCATGCTTGTCTTCAGTACAGAAAAGTGATACTTGGACACTTGTTAGGAACAGAATCACTGCCTTAATAGATTAGGGGTATGACATAATGTTACTTCCCTTATGTTGGGCTTGCAGCAGTAGGAAACATGCAAATAAAATTCTAATGAAAAGAAGTCAGCCTACATGGTCTAACGGAAAAAGCTTCACTGTCAAAACAACATGAGAGTTTTCCACCATTTCAATCATTTCTAAAATTGCTTTAAATTTCTACATTTCCCTAGGGCTTCTGCCCACCTTCTACTCCAGCGATTGTCTGTCTATGGGTTAGGTGGGCAGGACAGGAAGTGAGAATTCAACTGAAGAGTAACCTGTACTTAGATCTCATGGACTGTCGAAATTTATTTTCTTTCAGTCCAAATTCTGAAGACCGGAAAAGAAGTTGATGTGTTTCTGAGAGGCATAGTAGCATGTTCTGAAAAGCAAAGACTATTCCAAAGTGGGAAGTTGATAAACGCCAGAAATATGGCTTTGGGAGTATTGTATTAAAATGAAGCTTGCTTATTTGCAGAAGAACAAATAAAACAAGAAGCCAAAATAAGAAGCCTTTAGTCTGTTTGAGAATAGATGTTGGTACACAAGCAATGAAGGAAGACAAGAAAGGAAGTCTGGGGCTTTTTAATTGTTTAATAAGGAAATATTCTTACTCAAAATGGTTTAAAAGGACCTTTTAAAATACAGTTTCCAAGGCAAACCACTTATCAGTTTCTCCTTGAATTAATATAGACATATTCCAGATTAATATTGAATACTGAACATGAACTCTATTCAAAATATCAAAGAAAAAGTTCTCTTCATTCCAGGTTTAAATCTTCATGTCTCATAAGCTAAGAGAAGAGATTACAGGAGGTAAAAGAAAAGTAGAATCTGAGCCTGTGAAGTGTTGACCTAGAGAGGAAATAAATGGCCTAAAAGAAAAACTAACTCTTGCTTCCCCATTTGGGTAGAAGGAGACCTAATTTCTGTTTTCCACTGACCTCTAGAGATCTAGACAAAAGTTCATAATACTTCACAAAGTTCTTCTGGAGTGAAGAGTTCAAAAGATTTGATCATCCAGCTTCAGCGATCACCTCAAAGGTCAAAGGATGGCTAACTCACAGTCAAGGCACTGGAATCTCCATGACTTGCTTTTGACATTTCTGTGGCTTCTTTTTCACCCCTGGATCTAGTTGGGCACATTTGAAGGATGTTAACTGTAGCCCTCCAATTCTCTAATGTAAGGAGTGTGTGTATATGTGTGTATACATAAATATTGTATACACACATATTATGGGAATTAAAAAATAAGGCCCCACAATCAATTTATAAAAGAGATAGATATTCAGCCTCATGACTCATTTCCCCCAAAATATGCACAGGCCAAAACACATATACCTGCAATGTGCTGGATGGCCTTACTCTCTTAAACTAAAACATTTAGTCTCAGAGAGAAAATAGTATTTATCTTGAGAAATTCTGAAGACATACCCTCAAGATAAACTTTATATGGATAATACTTATTTGAAGGTGAGGAAAGGAACACATTTTCCTCTTTCTAAGTTTTTTTTTTTTTTTCTAAGTTTTTTAATTGCTCTACTTCTGTGGGGGGAATAATAGTATGTCTACCTCATTAAAAGAAAAAATTCTCAGTGAAGAAGGAAGGAAGGAAGGAAGGAAGGAAGCGGGGAAAGAGGGAGGGAGGGAGGGAGGGAGGAAAATAAAATGACCCATAGCTGGAGATGCATAAAATATCACTGTTATATCAGATATGGTGTGAATCTCTTTGCCTGGATTCATAAACTCATTGAGTTTCAAAAATTTTCTACTTTATACTGCATCTGTGATACACCATTACTTTGCCAAACGATGAGTAGAGGCTCTTCTTTTGCGTATTACAAATTACTCCTATTATTCTGTTGTGTCACATTCTCATGTACTTTTTCTTTTGAATTTTTAAATTTTATTTATTTTTTATACAGCAGGTTCTTATTAGTTAT
>NC_041234.1:81230111-81234118 GCF_002837175.3 Physeter macrocephalus | reverse complement strand
CAATATTCGTTTTTCTCTTTCTGACTTACTTCACTCTGTATGACAGTCTCATGTACTTTTTAAATGCCAGGTATAAGGAAAAGAGAAAACCCAAATTGTTAAAGAAAACTAAAATCCAAAAGGAGGGTATTTTCTGGGGACTCCAAAAGTATTCTTTCCCTATTCCAGTACCACACGGTACTACTCAGTTCAGCAGCATGTTGGTATTGTGTCTTTTGGTTTGTTTGGCTCCCGTTTTGTTTACTGAGCTTTATTATATTGTCCTCTATAACTGTGCATTTATTATTGTCTTCCCATCTAGATTGTGAGGTAAAATTTCCCATTCTCTCTTATTCATCATAGATCACAGCATGGTATTGGGTATACAGTAGGTGCCCAATAAAATATTTGTTAATGAAGTGATAACCTACAGTTGGTGCCACAGGATACAACTTCACCAAATCCTGATTACCCCATCCTTAACTTCCTTCCTTCCTCCCCCCTTTCCTTTATTTTTCCTTTCCTTTCCTTTCCTTTTCTTTCCCTTCCTTTTTCTTAGAGTACTATATTTATTGTGGGCCTACTATGTATTTTGCATTATAATGGCATAAAATTGTATAAGCCAGAGTTTTTCCCTTCAGTGAGCTTACAGTTTTATCAGGAAATAATATTTACATGAGAAACTGTTAAATAAGATTTAGTGCCTTAATAAATGGTAAAGACAATAGGTATTATAAATTCAGAGAAGGGGGCATTACTATGATTCAGTTGGTTAAAGGAGGTCTCCTAGAAGAGACACTATTAGAAATGAACTCTGAACAATAATATCTACCTCATAGTGTTCTTGCAAATACTAAGCCGGATGATAAATTTGAAGGTTTAACACAATGTCTTAAACATAGTTAACAATCAACAAATAGTGTCTGTGATGATGACAATGATGATGATGGGAGAAAGGTGAGGAGAAGGAAAACTGTATCGATGGAGAGGCTGGTAGTTTTCAGGTGGTGGAAAGCATCTAGGCAAACAGCAGATTTTAGGATAAGCATGGTAAGATGGGAGTAGTTAAGTTAAAAGAGAGCACTCATTCTGAGGAATCAAAATAACAGAGAGGAAGGTCCATGTCAAGATTGAGGAGAACTTTGAGTGTCAGGTTGATGCATTAAGATTCACTTTTCTACAGGCAGTGAGGAACCATTGGCATTTGAAAGATTTCTCGTTGCAGTCTATTGGATTTTGAGGTCTTCGCACTAAGATTGCAACACCATGCACCTACATTTCCCCAACACAACCGAGTACAAAGAAAAATTCAGGCAATCAAGTAAAAAATTTTTATCTAAAGGTGTCTATTAAGTGTACTGATGGTTTCTCTTTCTAACTCTAGACTCTTACCCCATCTTAGAATGATTGAACCAAATGGTTTTCTTGAAGTAGACACAGCAAACATGGCTCCTAAGACACATACTCACTGAAGGCCAAGTGAAAAGATTATGGATTATACTGATTATCATTGCATGGGATCACATTCTCTCATATTGCATCACATCCTGAAATTATAAAACAATAATTAGCTATTAAATTGACCTCAGACAGTCAATGTGTTAAATGATGTGCAAAGCCTGCACATGCTCTCAGGAGGTCTTTGCAGGAGAGTGAACACACAACTGAAAAGTGGGAGAATTAGCAAAAGGAGAAAAAGAAATAGTTAGAAAATAGAGGAAGAGCAGTGAGGCAGAGTCATAGTTTTCAACAATCTAACAGGGTAGAAAAGTTACATAATAAACTTTCATAACTGGGAATAACTGAGAAATTGAATCTTCATAGAGACAAAATATAATGTAAAAAGCACATTGTAAAACCAGCACCTTAGGGGACATGGTGCAAATAAAGATACAGACTTCATAGAATCATAGAACTTAAGAAAAATCTTGAAATATCATTTTGTCCATTCCCCTGCTCTTCAAGTAAAACCTCACCTCAATCATCTCAGACAAGAGAGAAACTATGCTGTTTGACACCAAAATGTAAAAGAGTCCAGAGTTCATAACCTCCACAGTAATGTATTCTGATGTTTGACAGCCTTCACTGCCAGTAAATTCTTTCTCATGCTATAGTGTCATTTCCATTGGCTCCGCCCTCACTGCAGATGGGGAGCATCTGGTCCTAATGACTGCCCTTCAGATCCTAGAAGATCATTACTAAATCACCTCTTAGCCAGCTTTTCTATGAGCTGAACAATCTCAATTCCCTTTGGTTTTCTCTTCTTCAGTTTATTTTCCTGCTGTTTATCATCTATGCTCTGGGATAGCTTTATAATAAGAAAAACAATCTTGCTGTCTTCCATGCCAAATAATCATACAATTAAAGCTCTAACTTAAAAAAAGAGCATATATCCGCCTTGGCTCCTAGGCCAAGAATATTTTAAAAATTAGCCTCTTTTCCTTTTCTCGATGACAGATGCCAGTGGAAAATCTTACTTAACCTAAAAAACAGTATTTCTCTAAGGAGTTGAACTGTGCAGAGAATTATTTCTGCTGTAGACAGAGATCAACCTTTTTTTTTCCTGTCTTCATGGGTAAATTGTGAAGTTACATAAAAGGAAAAATTACTCAAAGTGCCACTGACATAGGGAGTTTTACCAACTTACATAGCCCCGAGCAAAGGTTATGTTCCTGAACTCTGAACCCACCTTTCCTAGCTTTCCTCAGTAACCCAACAGAGCTAATGATACAGAAAAATCTTCAGGCCTTCAAATGATAAGGTAACACTTTCCCAAAAACCTAAGGGAAAAGTACTGTCAGAGGACTGATAAAGTCATAACCAATTTTAGAAACATTTGACCCATAAAATATAGAAAGACAACTCTGAAATTCTATCTCACTCCTGCAATTCAGATGAAAGTTTTAGGTATTGTTTCTAAGGCAATAGAGTTTACCAACTTAATTGTACATTATGCCATTTACAGAGTCTTGGTGGTTTGTCTCTTCACTTGGAAGCCGGGTCCCTGATACCTGCTAGAATTTAGGTATAAGTTTCATACGAAAGAGGTTAAGATTGTAACTTAATTTCTATGTGAGCTTTTTAGCTTTATTCTGTTATGTGGGCACTGGCAACCTCATGAATTCATAATATGGACCAAGTGATGTACAAATATGGACTAAGTGATGTACAAACCTATTTAGAGAAGAGGTTGGCAAGGAATTCCATTCAGGGTAAAATACTATCTTTCTCTAAGGGCAGTACAGTATTATTATTTCTATGAAGACAAGATTTGGGGAAAATGTCATATTTTTCAACAAATAGCAGGCATTTTCTCCATGCCCCATCAGTCTGAGTTAGTAAAAATACGAAGAGTTTGAGTCCCAATAACACTGGTCACAAACAAACAAACAAACAAACAAATATAAGGAACTTTGGTCTTATCCTCCAATAGGGTAATAGCTGGAACTCAACCACCCTGTGAGAGTGACATTACCCTCCATCACCATGAGGTGGCCCTCGAAATGATCCTGTAAACCAGTGGCTCTCAACTAGGGGGCAGTTTTGCCTCCCAGGGGACATTTGGCAGTCTGGAGTAGTTTTTGGTTGTCACAACTGGGAGGGCTATAGGGCTACTGGCGTCCGGTAGATTGAGGTTGAGGATGCTGCTCAACATCCTCCAGTGCACAAGATGGACCCCAACAGCAAAGAAATACCCACCCTAAAATGTCAAGAGTGCTGAGGTTAAAAAATCCTGGCTTAGCCTCCTGACTTACACCACTAAGGGAGAACAGCTCTTGTTGCAGTTTGGACCCTATGTCACAGTCTGCCTTACCCAGGATGTTGCTTCTCTACCAACGTGCTGCATGCTTGTCCCTGCTATCTCTCTCCTCCTCCTTACTTTCTGAAGGATAGGAAAACCTGAGAAGAGACTCGAGATATCTTTCCTTATCTCCCTGGGAAGACAGTGCCAAGTTCTACACCTAAGGGTTATGTTCTTTTTTTTTTTCTTTTTTTTTTTTTTTTTTTTTTTTTGCGGTACGCGGGCC
>NC_041234.1:81225579-81229913 GCF_002837175.3 Physeter macrocephalus | reverse complement strand
GGTTCCCCTGCATCGGCAGGCGGACGCGCAACCACTGCGCCACCAGGGAAGCCCAGGGCTGTGTTCTTTCTGTTGCCTATTCTCCAATCTCTAGTCTTGTGGAAAACTCCAGAGGGAGCATATGCCCTTTCTCCGAGGAGGTGAGAGGAGTGCTCCTCTGGAGTTCACAGAGGGCCAAGCTGCTCTGCCCAGTTTCTTAAATACTTCCATTTCTACCCTCAGGCAGATTTCCTATACCCCCCATGTTTGGCTGCTACCTCTTTGTAGTTTCTGGCTATACTTGTATGCACTCAACTCGAGTATTTGTTGGGAAGTTGGGAAGTTACCTACATAGTGATTTAAGCTTGGCTAATTTGTTTTCAAGTTCCTAATGACTATGATTTAGTACTGGAAGCAATACGAATCACCCTGGTTAATCAAAGACTCTGGTTAACTGAGAGTCATCAGAGATACCATGCCAGAACCACTGATTGTTTTATCAAGGAGTTGGAAAGAGACCAAATACACTAAACACTAAAACCACAGCGAACATCATTTAATCGTTACTTGACAATTTAAATGACTCATTAGGATCTTTTATTGCCTTACAGTCATTATTAGAATCCTCTCTCTCTTTGTCTCATTTGCTTGACTGATGCTTGGTGGAGGAATTAGTTCAATTAAGGAATTCTGGGAGATAGAATTGGGCCCTCAGTAAAAATTATATGCAGACTCATGCAAGCAGATAGAGGCTACCACATTGTGGAAATCTATTGTCTAAATCTTGACATTTAAAAAAAATCTAGAAGCATGGAGAGCAGAGAGCTAAAATTGAATGCTACCCTCAGTTGCATATTAGATCTCTCAGTTATAATTTCCATTATCGTCTACCAGTAACTCAGAAAAATGGTACTTTTGCAATGTGAAAGCCTTTAACTCTAGCTTTATTTAAATAACCTACTGACTTTCCTCACCCACCTGTTACTAGGTGTACTGTATCCTGTTTTGCCTTCAGTCTAGGGCTCTGAGATCACACGTACTTGGGGATTGACTGCACTGGAAGCTTCACCCTGTTATGCTTTCCCTGACCCTTTCCCAGACATCACAGGAATTCTCTATACTTAGGCAAGTACAGGAACTTGGTGACCAGCTTGCCTGTGCCTTTTGCCAAAGGAAAGATCACAGTTGTATTTTGTTTGCTTGGAAAACAGAAGACACTAATACTGAGGTGCCACATATGTTAAACACCTAATAGCTTTATTCTCAGCCCAGCAAATGCTACAAGGTTAGAGAGATGCAGCCCTGAGGGAATCAGAATTTGCCCTTTCTCTCCCTTTTTTCTTCTTGCAGAGCACTTCACTGCTCTACATATTCCCTGTAGTATCACAGACCTGGTGGAGTTGTTGAGGATAGTTAAACAAAGCCATATCTGTACATCTGATTATCAATTTGCATCTTAGAACTTGAAATTCATTTTCTTGCTTTTCGTTTCTTTTTTTAAACTTTTTGTTCTTTTCTTGTCCCCTCCCAGCCTGAGATAACCTGCATGAAGCACGCAGGACAAGTTCCCAGCATTTTAGGCCAAAGGCAGTTTCCAGGAGCCCAGACCCCCCCGTACTGAACATTTTCTACCTGTTACAATTTCTACTAGAAAAGAACAAAGAGCACAATTCTGAGCACCAGAAAAATTCCTGATTCCCTTTTGAACACTATCTGTTTTTTCTTTTTTTTTTTTTTTTCCTAATGAGAAAGTACTGTCATTCATTTACGAAGCTGCTGCGTAAGATCTGCCATTAGTAGGAAAGTTATTTTCTCATTAATATGAATAAATGTATCAAGTGTTTCCTATATTATAGGGATTCTGTGTTTATTATCATGATTCTCCCCAAGGGCACTGCAAGGTAGTATTCTGAACCCTATTTCATAGTTATGGCAACAGGATCAGAGAACTTAAGTGAAAAGTTTATGTTCTTTTTCTTACACTCTATGCTATGCTACTGAAGCACTGGAATGTTCATTCGGTCTAGCTTGTGACCTCGCCACTTATAAAGTCAGCTGACACAGCTGTGGGATGTGTTGGTTCAGATCCTCTGAGAAGCAGATGCCATGGCAGGATGAGACATGCCAGAGCTTCATTGGGGGAGGGAACAACCTGTGAGGGAAAATAGAAGACAAAGGAGGCTGGGAGAGCCAATAGACTGTGATATCGTTCTGACACTTGTGGAGGAGAGAGGGAAGGAAGGAGGGTTAGTTAATAAGAGTTTTAAATTGCAGAGAAATTCTAAGAAAGTTTTGGCAAAGCCAACGAGGAATCCTTGAGCTAAAGTCATCCATCCAAGGAATTGTATATTAATGCATATATGTGGAATCTAGAAAAATGGTACAGATGAACCGCTTTGCAAGGCAGAAATAGAGACACAGATGTAGAGAACAAACGTATGGATGCCATGGGGGGAAAATGGTGGGTGGTGCTGGTGGGATGAATTGGGAGATTGGGATTGACATATATACACTAATATGTATAATATACACTAATATGTATAAAATAGATAACTAATAAGAACTTGCTGTATAAAAAATAAACTCCAAAAATTCAAAAGAAAAAGTACATGAGAATGTGACACAACAGAATAATAGAAATAATTTGTAATACTCAAAAGAAGAGCCTCTACCCATCGTTTGGCAAAGTAATGGCGTATCACAGATGCAGTATAAAGTAGAAAATTTTTGAAACTCAATGAGTTTATGAATCCAGTCGAAGAGATTCACAGACCTGCCCTAGTGTCCTTGCGATGCTCAGTCACTGGCTGGAGGCAGCCTGTGAGGAGTGGGGCTCCTAACATAGTGGTAGATTCAGAGCATAGCAGCTGTGGCTACCTGTCAGTTACATTCCCTGAGAAGCAGATTTTTATTGTTGCCATGGGGAGAGAGACTGGGATAAGTTCAGGGGTTTATTAGAGGCCTTTGACCTAATTATGAAAGTCCATTTACCATATTTTACTAACCAAGTTCTTTTGAGGATAGGGGTTTTGTCTTACTCATTTCTGTGTCTTTCAGAGCACCTGGTTGGGTGCAAAATAGGTGCTCAGTGATTGATATGGACTGAACATGACTTGGCCGGCAGCAGTCTGCCCTCTTGCAAGGTAATAAAAATGATTTGATGACACTTTGCAAAAATGAAATGATAATGTCCTTAAACATTAAAACCTTAAACATCCATCCTTAAATGGATCTTAAAATGAATAGCTGTAAAAAAGCAAAGCTGACAAATACTGCTAATTACAATTACAATCATTCAGAATAAGAGCAGTAATTATAATTCTTTGCCCTTCCTAACCTAGCCCCCCTTCATAGGATGCAAAGCCTCAAGATTTGAACTATTGGACAAAGCCTCACAAAATCACTGATAAACCAGTGCATACAAACCCAGGCAGACACCTACATATGCACAAACACTCACCCTTCCAGACAGAGCTGTGATCTAATTTCAACTGCGTGGAAGTTGACTCTGGAGTGCAAAGCAACTCTGAATGCATAGAAGAGCTTCCCTCACCCCCAGGGTCACCATTAAAGCAGAGAGAGAGAGAGAGAGTGTAAGAAAGCTCTTGCGTACCCGGGGTGAAATCAAGTCTATGTCATGGGCAGGCTAGGAAGAAAAAATGAGAGTGAGAAAGAAGTAAGCCATCTTTGAAGTAAAGAAGGGCAAGAGGGAGAACAAAAGAGGAGAGGGGAAGGAAAAGAAGGATGAACTTATGCTGGAGATAATAACACATCTGTGATAATGATCTGGGGTTGACGGGGCAGGCCCAGGCTACAGATGACCCTTGCCAGCGACTGCAGACGCAGGAATTCACTTGTTTAGGCAATTAATCTGAATAAACACCAAGTAGTATTACTGACCATGTGTTGAACACTCATGTGCCAGGCTCTGTGCTAAGCACTTTACCTGAGTTATCTCAAATAATTATTTTAATACAACCCTGTGAAGTAGATACTAATATGCTCCCATTTTCAGATGAAGCAACTGTCTGCAAAGATGTTAATTACCTTGTGGAAGGTCACACAGCTAATAAATGGCAGAGCTCAGATGGGAACCCAGTTCTGTCAGATGTATTTACCCTCTACACTAATTTATTCCTCACCTATCAAGACTATTTAGACTATCAAGACTATTTATATTACATTGTATTTGAGACTTTGGGTCCTTAGCTAAGATTAGACATTGTCCCTCCTATCAAAGACCACAAAATTTGTCATCTGATTTTTTTTTTTTTTTTTTTTTTTTTTTTTTTTTGTGGTATGCGGGCCTCCCTCTGTTGTGGCCTCTCCCGTTGCGGGGCACAGGCTCCGGACGG
>NC_041234.1:81203857-81225433 GCF_002837175.3 Physeter macrocephalus | reverse complement strand
CTCCCGTTGCGGAGCACAGGCTCCGGACGCGCAGGCTCAACGGCCATGGCTCACGGGCCCAGCCGCTCCGCGGCATGTGGGATCCTCCCAGACCGGGGCGCGAACCCGGTTCCCCTGCATTGGCAGGCGGACGCGCAACCACTGCGCCACCAGGGAAGCCCCTTGTCATCTGATTAAAGAAAGTACGCTCAACCTCTCAAAACGAACACACAAAACCAACCCAGGATTCCAAAAATGACAAAAGTGTTTTGAGAGAAGGGAATCATTATGGCAGGTTGGAGACTGGGCTGGGTCTATCGGGCAAAGCTTCCTGAGGATGTGGCAACCTTAAGCCACACAGTCAAAGGGAGAAGAAAAGACAGCATGGTTTGATGTTTAGGACAGAAATCTGACATCATTTTGTGAGAATAAATGATGCAGGACTTGCTGCAGGGCTGCCTGGAAAAGAAGTGCTGAAAACTCAGACGTTAGGCCTGAGAGCTTGTTTCTGAACAAGAGGTATGATGGAAAAGCTTGCTTGAATATATTATTGTACCATAGGACAACATTGTCAATATGAGCCAGACGGGTCATCCTCAGAAATGTTACCGCTGGGTGGGATCAAATCACGAGCACAAATGGCACCTTCTTGAGCAGTTTGAGCCAAGATGCCAAAGTCTGACTGGGCATGAAAGGTGGCAGATGCACAGTGCTGAAAGGGAGCTTGCCCAGCTGCTGACACTGTGTAATACTTTATCCAGCTGTGAAACTTTTTCTGGGCCAGAGTAAGTGGAATTCTGGGATCATCAACTTGAATCCAGTTTTCTTGCAGAGAAGCAAAGAGCCAGAAGCATGACCCAGGAAAAGCACATATTCGAACTGTTTTCTATCAGCCTGTGGTGCTGTTTCTGTCCTCCGTCGTTGGTCCTTTACATGGATTTGGCCCATCTCTGTAATATACTAAAAGGAACATGCAGAAGCCTGGGTGTAGGCAGCAGCCCTCTGCCTCAGGTCTTTATCTTATTGCTCTCCTGCTTGCCCGTTTCCACCAGATCTCCTTTTTCCTGATTCTCAGACCCGAATGGACCTACTCTCTGGCTACTAATGTGTGCCTTAGGTCCTCCTCACTCTGACAATCTGTTTAGACTTATTTCCCTGGTTTATTTCCATCAGTTCTCTGTATACATTTTCAACTTTCAACTTTGTACACACCATGAACATCACGAGCACCTGCAGGTGTGGGCAAGAGACCGTCCTGCCACCCACCCCAGCCCTGTAGGGCCCACCCTAGTTATGCCAGCCTGTTTGGAATCCTTGCCAAGATAGGAGATGGGACACCTGGCATAGTGGAACATTTCTCCCTTGAAAAGGCAGTTTAAAAAAGCCAATAATTATATTTGGTGGCATGCTCAGGCGTTTAAAGGCCCAAAGGGGAATTAGGGGGGACAGAGCCTTGTCAGTCAAGATGATTAATTGTAAGGTGTAAAAGGGGATTGTGTTTCAAGCAGAGCAGGGGATGGCAGCATGCCTACAGAGACAGTTGTGTTATAGTGGAAAGGAAACTAGCCTAGGTGTCAGGAGACGTGGGTTCTCGCCAAAATCAACCATGAATAGTTGTGTGAACCTGGGTCAGTCCTGTCCCCTCTCTGAGCCTTGGTTTTTTATCTAATAAAGAAAGTACCCGATTAAATGAGCTTCTGGGGTCAATTCCACGTCTCATCATCTCGGACTAATTGGTTGCTTAATAGGCAAGTAAAGAGGGCAGAATTTACTCTTTGTGGATGCCCTGAAGCCTGATTGCCAATGAAGCAGATTTATTGTTGGAAAATAAAAGCAATAAATTGAAAAACTGAATAAGAGAGATCAGGAATTGGACATTGGTTGTGTGTTGTGGGTCCGAGGCAGGGGAGTACTGTTGGTGAGGAACAATTTATGTGGAACAAAGACTTCCGGTGGACTAAAAGTCCAAAAACAGGGTTTTTAATGAAGCTGGAATATATGTGAGTAATGATGTTTAGGTGATAGTGTTTAAGGAATTGAAGGGGCTAAGTTGATGTCCAATGCCTTCTCTGCTATTCTACCATTATGTTGTAATTCCCACTTTTTTGGTGCCTGTTAAAAAGCAAATATATTACTAGGGGAGTATGGCACATAAATCCACAATTGATCATTTACACCTGAGCAAAACCTAATTTCTTCAGATTAGCCAATCACCCAGCAGGGCTCTGAGGGCATGGAATGCAAGTTCCATAGATGTTGATGGGAGCAGGGGTGGTGGGGAGTGGAGGGCAGGAGTCTGGGTATGAAGGGGAAAGTGATTCAGAATGTGGGGGACTATTTAGGATAGAGATATGGTAGCACATCCTGCCTTTCTTCCCTAGTAGGGATCCCTAGGCAGTCAGTGAATACTGTGAGGATATAAGGAACTTGAAGAAACCTTGTGGAATTAGAGAGGGAACAATACACAGAAAGGACCAGAAAGTGAAAGCAGAGGCACAAGCTTTCTAAATATCAATTATAGGCACATAAACAAACATAAAGGTTCAAGCCTTTCTCCTGAGCTCCATACCCATATATTCAGTTACATAATGTACATCCACATCTAGGTGTCCCACCAAGCACCACAAAAACAAAACATGACCACAATAGAGTTATCATTGCCATCCATAAATATTCTGTATTTTCCATCTTGGTTGATGGGATCACCTTCTAATTACCTTGACATCCAAGTCAGAAATGCAGAATTTCTTCCAGAATATTTTCTTTTCCTCATCATTCCATCTCCCTTTCAACCATCACAAAGCCCTTAGATCCAAGTTTTTCCTTTTAAACAATTTAAATATTTGTTACCTCCTCTCCATTCTCTGTCACTGCCTTTGTTCAAGCCCACCTTGCTTAATGCCTGGATGACTGCCACAGCCTCCTAACCGATCTGTCTGTATCCAGCCTTCTCCCATGATAATGCTGTCAGATCCTCCATAATGCTGTCAGAGTAACCTAAGCTATAATTCTAATCACGTCACACCTTTGCATGTCACCATTGGCTTTCTTTTGCCTAAAGAATATACCCCACACTCCACTACATGGCTTATAAGGCATGGTTTGGCATTTATTTACCTCTCTGCTCTTGTCATCCATCACTTTCCTACATGTTTCTTTTAACTTGCATCAAATTACTACTTATCTTTTCCCAAACTTGCAATGCTAATTCATGTCCATGTGCCTTTGGATTTGCAAACTCCTCTATCCATCACCCATTTTGAGCTAGCTCACTTCTCACCCTTTAGGACTTACTCAGGTATCAGCTCTTCAAGGAAGCCTATATCTCTGGCCTCTGTGACTATCCCCCCAATAGTTGAAGTATGCTTCCACTGTGTTCTCACAGAATCTTATGCTTAGCTATGCTATAGTCATTGCTATGGTATCAAGAATTTTAGTTATTTTTCTGATCTTTCAACTAGCTTGTGAGCTCCTCAAAGACTACATTTTATTCATCTCTATATCCCCTACCTAGTAGACTACCTGGCATAGGGTAGGTGTTCAGTAAATGCTTGCTGAATGTATGAATGAACAAAGGAACTTAAGGAATTTATTTTAAAATAAATTGTTGGATCTCATATTCTAACTAGGAAAAAAAGTTTTAAAGTGCAAATTAAGGATTTTTGTGGGTAGGCATATCAACTCGAGAAAATCTCTTTCCCAATGGCCTCAAAACCTTATAGGCTGAATAAATTGCAGAACTTGAGATGCTAGCCTAGAGTTCTCCCCTCTTAAATATTTAGAGCCTAAGTCTAGCTAACTTGTGCTTAATATTTTCATGAGTTTACAATCTATTTTCAATACTGTATTTACTCAGCCATCAATTCCCTTTATAAGGAGCTACCCAGTTAGGACTCCCACATCACTTACACTGGCATTGTTGCACCTGTCAATCAGTTCCAGCCATTAACAGATTAGTTGGGAAGCAAAAGAGCCAGGGTTTAAGGGAGGGGAAGAAACACAAATGGTCAAACCTGTTTGGCTGTCTTAATTTTTTTTTTTTTTTTTTTTTTACTGAAAAAGCTTTGTGTACCTTAATGACCAGTCCTTACATTATTTTTTAGAACTTTTGAAATGGTTTGGGGCTTTTAGGCAAATAGCTTGTTAGTCCACCCCAGTCTTTTTGGTCACAACTGTGCACAATGAAAGCAAACACTGTCAGCAGTTTAAGCTCCTAAGACAAAAATCTGGTTGATATGATCCTCTTGGATCCTCAATGGATGTGGGTATTTTGAACCTGCTGCAACATTATTTGTAGTTTACTGCACAGGACAAAATAGACTGAAGTAGAAAGAGGATTCCCTTCATGGCTGATACAGAGAGGTGGGGGACCTGGGGGAGGTGTCTTGCAGTATGTCTGTGACTGCTCCATGTTGATGCTAGGCATTCCTGAGCAGCTAGGCCAGTAAAAGTTTTCTGCAAGTTCATTTTTTCAAGTTAGTTCCTGGCCCTAATTCAAATCCCTAACATAAACCTGAATGAATTTAGATATGAGTTGTATCAACAGTAACAACTACTAAAAGCTCCTCCTATATATTTCACAAAACATAAGTAATTCCTATAGTCTTCAGCCAGATATAAAACATGATAGACGTTGGTAGATAGAGATGGTTGTGGCTTTTCACAGATTCTCTTTGGAGCTTTAGCAGATATAAATGATGGTAAGGGCAGACTCCAAGTTTGACATGACTTGACTAGCTGTAATGAGAAACCAATGACTCTGCAGAGGACCATGAAAAATAGAATGCCATACGGTAGCTGTCACTTCTGCCAATAGGCTTCATATCTTGGGTACTTTAAACTCATGGCTTTTTTTGTGTGAGTCTGTGGGGTTTTTTTTTCCTTTTTTTTCTCTCTTTCTCTTTGTGTATGTGTGTGTATGTGTGCGGGGCGGTCAAAGCAAAAGGTGAGGGGAATAGATGACCAGGAGATTTTAGTTGGAAAAATGGAGCTGGGACTGGATATTCTACAATAAAGATGAGCAGTGATGATTACTGGTGTGAAGGTAGAGTAAAGTGTAAAATTAAAAGCCTTGTATAGGGAGAAAAATTAATTCTAGTTTTCTATGAGGGTTCACACTTTTTAAATACTCTCTAGTTCTATAAGATATTATCTTTAATTCCAAGAACATAGCTCCTCTGCTTTCAGATGTGTTCTAGATCTTTTCTTACTCACCCTTTTAGAATTTCTATTTTCAGTACCTTAATGGTAATATTTTGAGTGCTGCACAAAGGTTCACATCTTTCCTGTGCCGGATTTCACAAGAGCAAGGATTTAACTTGGCTGTGTATGGAAAATGCGCAGTGGAAAGTTATGGCAGGTTGTGTCCCATGCAATGCAGTAAGTTCCTGATGGTCTTTATGTGGGGATTAATGTTATAATCATGATATCAGATTTATTTAAGAAAGAAGTGTTTTGAAATCATATATTGATATAGCATGGGGATATCCAACATGATTTTACGTTTGAAATAATTACTGACTTTTCTCCTAAACACAAATCTGACAAAATCCATACTAAACGGAATACAACTTAATACTAACTGGGAAAATGTACAAGAAAAAGAAAAATAAACCTCCCCAAACAGAACTTGTATTTCTGCTTAGATTCCCTCTCTGGCTAAATTATTAAGCATTCTATGTGCTAATCCAGGTTTAGAAATGAAATAGTGATTTGATCATTAATGCAATTTTCTTCTCTATTACTTTTCCATGAGGCATCACTTCTGGATGTTTCTGGACAAAGAATAAGAGAAAAATATAAACCAGGTCAACATGAAAGCCTGAGCCAGATCAGGGGGATCCCAGGATATGAATTAAAAAGCTCTGTACTTTTCAAAAGAATGTCTACCCAGCACCATACATGGTGCCCACTGTGCACAAAATCTCTGCTACCAAAACTGAAATATTTTATTTTTAATAAGATTTAACTCAATTGCAATTCAATTTCTTCCAATAGTTTTAGTTTTAATTATTTAGAATTATATTGCTTTCTTTTTTTCTTTTCTCTTGAAGAGCCATATTTGAAGCAGTGGTTCATTTCAAATGCTTTTGTATTGATTAGAATTATGCTTCTTCCATACCATAAAAGGGTCTTCTAAAGCAGGAAACCTTCCCAGGTACAAGATAAAATTGTCCATGTTGCTGGGTTAATGAATCTGTGGGCCATCTGAGGATGACAGAGCAGAATCTTAAAATTTTCAGGGTGAAAGATCTCCTTCCTCCCCCTTCAGACTGGCAAACCATCCGGGATAGATGACTGTCTCTTTGCTAAAGATGTTTTCTTGTATTAAAAACTCCTTCACCAAAACAGCAAGAAGAGCAACATCAAATAAACAAAACAAAACAAAACAAAACCAAGAACCTTTCAAAAATCTTCAGGAGTACAAAATCCATAATGTCTTCCAGTACAGCCAAACCCATTATTTTATTTACCTGATGTTCTTCCTTATGTCTAACTGTAGTCTTTCCTGCTTCAATTTATGGGTATTACCTTTTGTTAAGAGAAGGAAAATGAGAGGAAAATTTAAAAGGCAAACTGTTCAAGCTGAGTCTTCTCTATATCAAGTCTGCAAATGAATGAATATAGGGGGCAATGCCAAATAATTTAATACTAAAAACAGACAATTGCCATTCAGAGTTTCTTTGGAGGCTCAGCATCATGCCAGGACAGAAGGATGCAATGGAGTGATCAGACTGAGGGAGTCATTGCAGAATTTCCTCTTTACAAAATTTAAATTTAGTTTTCAGTTTCCTAGAGTGACCATTCCAGATGGTCCAAGTGGTTCAGATAAAATAGAAACTGACCTACAATCACTCTCTAGTTTCGAGGGATGGGGAAATGGAGCTTAGTTGAGGTTGTTTTTCATTTCTAAATGTCTCCACACTGAGGTGAGATATATGTACTCCCTTTTCACGTGGACAAAGGTGCAAGAATAAAAGCGGAAACAAGACAAGTGGTATATATATACAGAGAGAATGCTTTCTTCCCGGTAGGCAGAAAGATCTAATAGTGAGGTAGCTGTTACTGCCTTCCTTCCTTCTTCTTCTAGCCCCTCTCCACTTTCCTTTTCTGCTTTCTCACCATCCCAACCCTGGAAAAGGGAAAGCTATCCACTTAGATTATAATTTGGAACTAATAGCCCTCATCTTCTCCTACTACCCAATAGCCCGGAGGTTAGATTTAGAGCCATTTTATATGCCATCCCCCTTAAACTTTCAGCTCAGTGACCTTGATGTCAGACATTGAAGATGAAGCCAGGGTGGTGAGTTGCAGCTGTTGCCTGTAATGTGATCCCTTAGGGGAATGCCTGGCCCCTTGTGTAGGTCCCTATAAAAGCAACAATACAAGGTCAAAACTCATCTCAAATATCACCTCCTTTGGGAAGTCTTCCCGGCACTCCTCCCCCTGTCTCCTTACCCAGTGCTCCAGGGTTTCATGGTTTTCACCTCTATCACAGCATTCATCATGCTACACTATACTGTGTTGATTTCTCTGCCTCCTCTACTAGGCTGTGAGATCTTTAGGGATGTAAACTCTTTTATCTCTGTATCTCCAATGCTTAACATAGAGTGGGGCACAAAACAAACTTTCAATAAATATTTGCTGAATGAATGCCAAGTTCACTCTAACATAGTCTGTATCTGAGCATCACGGGCAGGTATGTATATGAATTTCTTCACTGTTTCCAACATTTCTACAAAAACTCAACTATCATAAATTTAATATATTATGTTATTATCTAACACCTTGGTACCTCTAATTTATTCATTACTTATAATTTCTAATTAATTGTACCTAGTATATCATATTAATTTCACATTTTAATTATTATACTTATATAAATAAATGTTCATATAATATATACCAATTATAACTAATAAGTAATTATACTTAACCAAGTAAGGTGTTAACTGAATCAGACACAGGGAAGTCACATTTTGAAAGGATCAAAGAGAGGAGATAAAGTTAATAAAATGGGTTACCTAATAAATTTCTTTCTTCTTTCTAAATTGAACCTTTCCCCTTATCCTCTTAATCTTACCCCTCCCTTCTCTGCCACATTCCTGTTCCATAAATCATGCCCTCTCTCTTCCTCTCTGCTGGCTACCCTTCGACCAATGATAGGTTCAGTCCTCCCCTATCCTAAAAGAAACTTTCCTTGACTCTTCTATTCCCTTAAGCTACTCTCCCCTACTGTTTACCTTCCTTTGTGAGCCCTTCTGAATTGTAAACAGAATAAGTTGATACTTATAACCTCCACTGTCTTACCACCCACTCATTCCACAATCATTCGCACATCTGTCCTCTCCTTTCCAATCAATCTTTGCTATTTGATTCCTATCCTTATTACTCTGCTGAAACCTCTCTCTCAAAGGTAACCATAAATTCAATAGCAGTAGATCTTAGAGATTAAAAACATGGGCTTCAGAGTTAAACAGATTTGTGTTTATGTCCAAGCTGTACCTCTTAACTAGCCATGAGGCCTTGATCAAGTTTCTTACCCTCTCTAAACTTCAGTTTCCTCATCTTTAAAATGGGGGTAAATAACAGTCCTTAACTCACAAGTGGTTCTGAGGATTAAATGGGGAAATTTCCTGTAAAGTGCTTAGCGCTGTAACTGGAGCATAAGAAGTGACCAAAAGCGGTCGAAATTTAGCATGCTATAAGTCCTGATTCTCTTCAAATTTTATGGTATTTGACACTAGGGACTAAACACCTTCTTCTGGAACCCTGACCTTCCATGGCATCTACAATACTTGAAACCTCCATCCACATTGCTGATGGCTCTTCCTCCTCCTACCCCATCAGTGTGATCATGTCCTAACATTCTGTTAACTCTTTTTTCCTTTCTCAATCTCTCCCTCAATGAAGATGGAAATATGGGTCTTGGATTTAGGAGCGAGGTTATTGCAAGTCCATAGCCACACTCATCGTCATTCCTTCTAAACTGGCTTTCCTCCTGACTTTGCTCTTTTTGTCACTAGCGTCACAGATTTGGCTTTGCTGCAGCTAAACTCTACCATTTGCAACCCTCTAAATATAGCATAGATGCTTTACAGCCTCCACAATTTTGCTTGTATTGGCTTATTTGTTAAACTCCAACCCATTTCTCAAAGACCATCTTCAATATCATCTCTTCTGTAAAATGTTTCCTATCAACGTGAGTTCTGGAATAATTCTCATTCTACTATTTTCTAGTTGTGTGACGAGGGAGAAGTTACTAAATCACCAGCTTCAATTTCTTCATTCAGAGTATGAGGATGATCATGATCCCTAACTGATCAAGTTGACATGAGGATGAAATTAAATGAGAAAAATTTGTATACAAGTGCTTTGCATGGCATCTCACATATAACCTCAATAGGTGCTAGTGCTTACTGACTTTTACTAACTTTTGTTAGAGCTATTTATCTACATAGTTGACACCTGTCATTAACCCCCTCCAACTATTATCTTATAAGGACAAGAACCATGTCTTCCTTTTCTTACTGTGTAGGGGCTCAATATGTTTTTGCTGAATTTAAGTAAATTGAATCCTATTTCCTGCTCGTCCCTTTTGGCATTAATTTTTGTTCCTTCCTCTTTTGTTCAGTTCCAAAGGAAGCAGTAGTGATTAGTGTAAGAATGTAAGACATTTCATTGTAATTTTTTCCTTCTACCTTTGAATAGAGTCTTGCTTTCCTTTGTTTGGTCTCTCATGGCAAGTTGTTTACTCAGGGGTTGTGGTGACTGGGAGTAAGTGGGCAGGGGACTTAGCCATGGAGTTAATGGGGGAAATTATAGCCCTGATTATAAGGAGGGGAAGGCTTATCTTTCTTTTCTATATACCTTTCAGACACTATCATTTATGTTCTCTTTTTCAACTAGGAAAGCCAGTCAATATTATTCCTTGATTTATTTTGGTGTGCATACCCTTAGGCACCCAAAAGCATATAAGAAAAGCAGCAGACACACTCTCTAAAAAGAGTTCAATTTAGCTCTGTAGCTTCTTTCCTGAGCTGTCACACAGAACCCTAAAAGATGAAGGAAGGGAAAGAGTAAAAACTACCCTCATTGGGAGCATTATTAGAGTAATATATAGGCAAAAACATGAAACAAAGTCATTTATGTCCTTGTACCCGGTCCCTCTATTTAACCCCTTCTGTGGCCCTTCTCAGGTGCTGGGCACCAAATGTTTTCTCCCTAAACTCAAATTTAAAATCAAGTATCCATCTGTCATCTATACTCAAGTATAAATTTCTGAGAACAGCTTAGGGAGTTTCATTGCATGTGTATATGTACGTGTATATTACATTTTAAACAGAAATAAAAACTTTAAGTCTAAAAGATGTCACTTCGATGGTTAGATTTTAAACATTAGTCAAGAGGTACTGAATAGAAGTGGTGGTAGAAATTCTGAGGGTACAGAGAAGCTTTCCTAGGGCTTTTGAGTCCATCTCACATAGGTCACCTTCTCTGCCTACATAGAAGTTCCCTACAAACTTGCTGTCAAATTGGTACAGGCTCAATAACAAAATTATTAGTTTTTCCCTTTTATTTGAAAATTTCAAGACCCAAGGTAAGCAGTTGTTCCTGTGTTCATATTGTCTGAAGATAAATAAACAAAGAAGAAATGAGTATGCAATCAGATAAGCCCAACTAAGATAATAACTAGGGGTCACTTTGGGTTTATCATATATCCCTGGGGGAAAATAAAGCAAATAATAATTATCAATAAACATCTTTTTTTAAGATTCCATATATATGTGTTAGTATATGGTATTTATTTTTCTCTTTCTGACTTACTTCACTCTGTGGGAAGCAGCCACATAGCAAAGGGAGATAAGCTCGGTGCTTTGTGACCACCTAGAGGGGTGGGATAGGGAGGGTGGGAGGGAGACGCAAGAGGGAGGAGATACGGGGATATATGTATATGTATAGGTGATTCACTTTGTTAGAAAGCAGAAACTAACGCAGACACACACACACATAAATAAATAAATAAATTTATATTAAAAAAATTTTCAAAACAAAAAAAACCACAAAGATGAAAAATTTTTCTTGAATATAAAAAAAAAAACACATCTTAAGTGAGGACTTATGAATGTGTAAATGTGTTAGTTGTCTCTTACATCCATAACATGCTGCATGAAAATCTAGCTGACTTAGTTCTTGGTTGTCCCCTTTATCTACAAAGTCTCTTGGTCTTAATGACTATATGACAGTGAAAAAAATCTTCAGCAAGGAATGAAATAGTGAAAAATGTTGGTAGAGAAACAGCATTGTAATGCTCAGTCCACTTCATCTATTTTCATGCTTGGCCTGTAGCCCATATTTCTCTTTTCTCTCTGAGGGGTGAGAGAAATTTCCTTGGCTGGGAAGAGAATGAAATGAATGAATGCGTTGATGGTGCACCTTCACACTTGAGCACTAAGAGAAAGTTCTGTGCCAAATTCCTTTCCTTATAGCAGCAAGGAAGAGAAACTTAGTTTTGTGTAAAACTTGCACAGCCGGGTGTGGCTGAAACTCCTCTCAGGGAGAACTGACATGTGTGATTATATCTGTCTGGGACTGTGGCTTTCCTAAGTGAGAACGTTAACCATTTTGATTTGTTGTATTTGGAATTATTTCCTCAATAATGACAAGTTTTTACACAAATTATATGGCCTCAGTGAAGGCATATTATAAATGGAAGGGTGGAAGAGCCCACAGCCTATTAGATTCAAGTATTAAAACTTCTATTCAGCAGAAATAAAACTGAGCTAACCTCTTGCATGATTTGGAATCATTTCCTAAAAGTGAGATGTCTGTTTGGGGGTAAAACGGAAGTGTGATGGTTGCCAAGAAGTGTTATAAAGAAGTTCCTCCAACCCTTTCCTCTGCTACCTTCAGTAAAAAATGACAACTTTGACTTCCTCTTGGGGCTGTTAACAAATCTCATTCGATATTGATGGAATAGGAATATTAAAAATCTATGGTCTCTCCAGCAGGCCAATTCCGAGACCTCATGTCAATGTCAAATTCTGTCAGCTGTCAAAAGCCAAAAGGTCTTATTCCCAGAAATATGTGGAACCCTAGAGGAATGATTCACCCACTACAGTTAACTAAAAAGGATTTATTGACCATTTCTTCAGCATCCTGCCCTAGATGTGGTGGAGAATGAAAAAGTATATGGCAGGGCCTTTAATCTCAGGGAGTTTATGAAGACCACACCTGAACATCCTGAAGGTCAAGGGCCAGTGACTTTTTTAGTTCTGTGTGGCTGTCAGCAGAGTTAAGCCCCAGTGAGTTCAGACAGGCTTTAGGCACGGGCAGAAATGAAAAAAGAAAGGGAGAGGAATAAAAAAGGACCTGGGAGAGTATGAGAAGATAAAAGAAAGATTTGTGAGACTGAAAAAAGAATAAGATATAAAGAAGGGGCATGAAAGAGAGAGCAATAGTTAGGAAGAGGGAAGACAACTTGGGGAACCTAAAGTTTAGGCTGCCTCGCCTCTTTAATTAATATCCACACTAACTTTAAAAGTGCTGGATTCCTAAAGTCAAAATCCAGCATCCACAGTTGGGTTAGCTGTGATTTTTTGTACTGAATGAGTTCGAAGGAAGGAAAAAGGACAGGGGCCTTTGACATGCTTGAATCCCTTCATCTACCTATCACAATGTCAAAGTGTTGGAAGTTTCTAAGCCTGCACTGAGAGTGAATCTTGCCTTCTTATTGCATAAGACACCGAGGCTTGAATAGTGCCAGACCATCTTGTCTCTTCTAGGGAGGCTACATTTCCAGTCAATAAATAACTGGGCTACTATATTGCACTCTGGAGAAGCAGGTCTGAGTTTGTTTGTTTATTCATTCTTGAAATTGGATTCCGGATGCTGGAGAAAGGGCGGCTGTTTTCTGAGGAAATTAGAGACTGTGTCAGGGCAGCATGCCCTCACCATCCCTCTCCATTTGCTGTGAAGAAGGACCAGACGGGATGATGGATAGCTGGGGCGTTCATGGCTGTTGAATATGCCTAATCTGAATTCTCAGCAATTAGGGCTATTCAGCTTTAACCCTTTGGCTGGACTATACATTTCACCAGATGCAACAGAAGCACTGACTAAATCTGTCTTTAGCTCTCTGGTACCTCTCATCTGTCTGAACACTTTCCCTCAGATACAAATGTGTTCTATTTAAAAAGATGCTGTGGACACATTTCAAAGTATAGTTATGGAACACACCATTGCCCCCACCCCCTTTCCACAGTTAAGTTTTTGTACAAAAAGGCTATGTAAGTTCTCTGGGCTGCTTTTCTGGAGATATGCATTTCCTTTCAAGAATTCTTACCCCATAACTGAATCAGATCCCTGCATGAAATCTTCATCGGTCTCCATTCTTCAATCCACATGATGTAAGCAAGACTCCCATGTTATCATATAATCACAGAATCTCAGCCAGAGGGAACTAGAGACCATTTAGTTATCCTCATAACTTAAGAAGTGAGGAAATCAAGACCCAGAGAGGAAATAGGATTTACCCACATTCACACAGCAATTTATGGTAGAGCTGGGGCCTTTGACTTGGACAGGAGTAAATAAATGGGGTCATAAGAAATTTCATATTTAACATCTCTGCTTTCCTTTTTTAGATGATGTACTCTTCTAATATTTCAGTTTTCAATTCATTGACATTTAATTCACTTAATGCTTATTTTCTAGATAGTTTTCTTTCTTTTTTTCCTGAAACCCAAATGAATAATCAATTTTCCACTTTGGTTAAGACCGTTAAGGGCAGTTGTTGAATTTTCTACAATTTTTGTTCTTCATAGTGCCTTTCACAGTTCTGGCACATAACTCATTTGATAAATATATGGGGAAGCAGTACAGTTTAGCAAAAAAGTCCTGAATTTGAAGCCAGACAAACCTAATTTTCATCTCAGCGCTAATGCTTAACCAGCTATGAGGCCTTGAGTAACTTATGTGCTATACTGGAGCCTTATTTCTGCATCTATAAAATGGAACTAATAATGGTACCTACCTCATGGGATTTTTGTGACAATTGAGGTGATTCATACAGAGTGTCTGCACTAGTAAGCACGCAATACATGGTGGCCATTCATATTACTTAATGAAAGGGTGAGTGAAAGTGAGAGAGATCTACTCTCAACAGGACAGTCACAGGGGAGAGCTAAACAGAGGGTCAAGAGGAGGAATTGAATAGCTTCCCAGCGCCCCCTGGAGTTAGAGTTTGGATTGATTTTTTGCTTTACTGTTGGTTTAAAACCAATCCCTAGAATCTCCTGAAGTTGTCAGAGCAAAAGGGGCTTTAGAGATCACTTTGTTCAAATCTCTCATTCTGTAGTGTTGCAAAGTGAGGCTGAAAGATAAATTGAATTCACTTGGTCACAAACCTAGCTGAGGTGGGACCATACTTTGAGTTTTAAAGTGTTTCTTTCCAGAACATTTTCTCTATAATGCCTGCTTCTGTAAGTCACAGCTGATTTCAAACATCAGCATAAAAATATACTTCAAGGCCACATTACATGATTTGGGCCTTACTTAGCATTTTGAATTAGCCATGCCTCTGTTCCTCTTCTTTAACATGAATAATCAAATGGATGATAACATAATCTGGGGGTAAACTTGAAGATTTAATTCTTAAAGAGTGTGCATATGATATGTGTGTGTGTGTGTGTGTGTGTGTGTGTGTGTGTGTGTATCAAGCCTCCCTGCATGTAATCTTGGTGAATGAAATATACGAAAAGAAAAAGAGAATCTGTCAAATGGAAGACAAAACAAGTTTACCAAGTCAAAAGCAAACTGCTGTGGCAAGCTGGGCTTTATGGTGTGGAAGAGAGTAGCACCTTGGAGTATTCTCTTTCTTTGGGTAAAGGGAATCTGGAGTGGAAACAGAATGGGAAAGTGTGGCTTTTTAGCCCCTGACTTTTTCTGAGAAGTGGCTAATCTCTTCTTCTGTTTCCTTGCCATGACACTGAAACTGTCCTGTGAACAAATTGTGCCATTTTAAAGGAACAGAGGGGGAAAAAAAGAACTCAGCAGCAGGCTGAAGGCATCCTAAAGCAAGTTTCAAGAAATGTTTTTGTAAATTGGTCAGTTCAGGATCAAGGAGACCTGGCAGCTGGAAGCCTATGGCTTTTAGCCCACTGGTTAGTCTTATCAAGGCCTGGGCCATTTCCCCCAACACAGTGCAGGAAAAAAAAAATTATCTTTGAATGGAAAACTATGCATTGTTTAGATCACACCCTTCCACTATATCTGATTCTAATCTTTCACTGTGTTTGAGCAATTTTATAACTTTGTAAACTCTAGAAAACTGATAGCAGTACAAAATAATTCTTGTCCATAGATGTGTAAATTGTATCCACTGGATGCCCAGTGGTCTCCCCACCACACACGGACACACTTTGAAGGAGGCCAGTTAGCCTCCATTTACACATCCATTTCAATATTACTGATCTACAGTGTCCTTCTTTTTTCTTGAATTCCCCCTCAGACTGGTTGTGTAACACCTCAACCGTTTCCTCAGTAATGAGTTAGGGAAAGTCTTTAATATTTGTTCATTTTTACAGCTGTATGGGTGTCATGATTTTACATTCTTTTGTCAAATTATCTTTTAACGACAGCCATGCCAAAGATATAAAAGTCCCTTATCCCTTGGCTATCTAGACAACACATACAACAGATAGCAGATTTTGAAAAAGGAAGGCTTTGGTTAATAATTCAGACCCTTCAGATGTAGTTATTGGCAAGCCGTGATTTCCTTGTGTTTGGTAGACTAATCTTTGTTGAGTTAGAGTAAGCAAGCTGGGTCTTTTCACTTTTGAAATGGGCAGCAAGACCAATGCACCTTGGCATCAAAGCAGCTCCCCCAGGAAGGGCTGCAAGCCTATTTGTAAAAGGAGCAAAAGGCACAGTCAGCACCAGGAAATGCTCCTCCAACTCCTACTCCAGCCCCTCCATCCCCAGACACACAAGCTCCAGCAAAATAAAGGGATTCTGCTAACGCAGTCTCGCCTGAACAGAGAAAGTAAACTTTCACAGAGATTCTGTAGTCAATGATTTCAGCAACTTAGGTGCCATTCCTGAACCTGCCATATGTAGAATGGCTGAGGAAAGCTGACTTTGTGAAGCCAACTAGCTTCCTTAATTATTGAATGGAGTTCTGGGACATGTGCTCAGCATATACCTTTGGGCCTATTCACACCCTAGCCACCAAAGGATGTGATAAAACCGTTTTCATCAGGGCTCAAGGATAGATCTGATTTCAAATGGTGATCGGCACAATTTCATGTCATCAAGAGAAGAACTTTCTGACTTTCCAAGGATTTCAAGCAACAAGATTAATTCTCAAAAAATGAAAAAAAGAACTTCAAGTTGAAGGTAGATGAGATGTGGTAGGGATAGTGGGATGTGGGTTGACCAGATGGGGCAGGGAAACATTTTAGTATCCATGGCTCAAATGTCAATTCGTGGACTTCTATCCATATTTTCTAGCTTATAGAAGTACTACCTGATAGACTATTGCCTTGAGATTCAGAAAATATAGATTCTCTCCTTCTTTGCCAGTGGTTACTGTGTGATTTTAGGCTAGTCACATAACTTCTTTGCATTTTTGATTGTTTTTACTTGTAAACTAGAGTTGTAAGTGTAAAATAGATAATGTTTGCTCTGAATTGGAAAAATCATAATCTTAAAAAGAGGATGTTCATTAGAAGATAATGTTTAAATATAAGTCATTATGGATGATCTGACAATAAATTGTTTCTTTTTTTTTAAATAAAGCAATAAGCGTTAGTCTGGCACAAAGTGCAGTCTTAATTTAGAAAATTACAAATTTTTAAAAAGGCCATGTCAGCCCTTACTAAAGAAAGGAAGCCTTTTAAAGTACAAGACAGGCTTGCTCTTCAGTTCAATTCCATTAAAAACAATAAGAGATAAATATAAAGACAGTTTCTAAGATGAATTGAAAAGCTGTTTCCCTCTTATTATTACTTTATGTTTTCTTGTCACAAGTCCTGCAGATTCCCAGGCCAAACCTCAGGCTTAATAAATTAGGATCTTTGGTGAGAGGGGGAGCAGGAGACTGAATTCTGCACAATTTCTCAAAGTGTTTCCAATGCACACTGAAGTCTGATAAATGCTTGGCTTAGAAGACAGGAGTGATTTTAAGGACAGGTAGAGAATAATATTTCAATGGATTTTAAATGACTAGTGTGGAGAACTTTTCAATTTTTTGTGTTCTAATTTCAACACCTAATAAAATTTTTCACCTCTTAAACACAGTTGCCACTGACCATGTTTATATTTAAAATCTTCCCTGCAAACCGAGGAGTCTGAAATTTCCATTCATCATACTTAGAAGTAAAGAGTAACCTGGAAACCACCATCACATTTAAATACTTTCCTCTTTTTACATTGCTCTGGGTTGGAGAGGGAGTTCTGGGTATGTCAGCAAAAGTTCCACCTGGGACCACTCTGAACTCAGATAATAGATTTAATGAGCTTGAAATGGGTTGGTGACCTTCCTCCAACTCATTAATGCCTTTCGGCAGCTCTCCTCATTTCTCACTCCCTGTCAGCTTCTTTCCAAACACACCTTCTTGTGGCATTTCACTGACAAAAGGATGCATGTGCACCTCAAAAATTCAAAACACCCCTTTCAAAGGCTCATCTGACAAAAACCAGGGTTTGAAAGCATTTCATTGCATCCTTGCTTTTCTCTTATATCAGGTTGCTCCTACTCTGAAATGTATACAGCTTTGAGAGCCTGTAAATCTGTCTATTATTTTCGTTAATACATGCTTAACCTACCTGTCTTTGGACCAGCTAAGAATATTCCAGCTAAGGTTTTTAACAGAATTTAAATAAAGCACTCCTAAAGCAATGTGCTGTAAATTCAGATTAATACGCATTGAGAAAGATTCTGATACACTAAACTTATTTTTCTCTTTTGAGTTATTATGCACTAGAGAATATTTGAATGGCTCTCTAAACAAATAGGTAGTTCAAGTCTGGACTGATGTTTGAATCTGCAAGAACAATGATTTCTGCTTTTTTCTAAGTATTCCAACTCACCCTGAACTCTCTTCTCTGTATACACTCTGAGGCAGCTCCACAGTGAATAGTACTTTATTGTTCCCTAACTGACACCTTGGGTTCTTTTCACTTCCATCTCTCTGGCCTGTAGGCACTTGAAGACAGGGATCAAATAATCTGTTTCTCTATCCCCCCAAGCCCCCTAGCACAGAGTGAACAGTCAGGAAAGACGTGTCAATTGATCTGAGGAAAATACACTCCAAATCGTAATGTGTTCAGTAGTTACAGGATAAAATGCAATTTTTAAGTTGCTTTGAAGCAAGTGAGTCTAGAGATGTCAGCACGTGTATTGAAGTCATATATACAAAATAAGAGGTCTAGTCACTGTGACCACATCCATAGGCAGAATTCATTGCCCCTTCCTCTGTGCTCCCACAGAATGTATTTAAGTAACACTTGTTTGATCCTGCCTAGTGATATAGATAGTTCCAAACAGATATGTCATATCCATTTGACTATGAACCTCTTGAGGGTATGGATTATGCTTAATCTTTAATACCTCCAGGACCTAGCATGGAACCTGGCAAAAAGAAAATAGTCAAGGAGTATTCTGTGATACGTATGTATGCATGTGTTGTGTATGATTCAGGATTAGGACTCTTCATCACTATTTTCACTAAAAGGTAAGGATGCCAATGGTTTCCTAAAGCTCCTTTTAGATGCTAGTACTATGGTTCCATAAAAATAATGTAGGAACTGTTGGTGGGAATGTAAACTGGTACAGCCACTATGGAAAATAGTATGGAGGTCTTAAAAAACTAAAAACAGAGTTATCATATGATCCAGCAATCTCACTCCTGGGCATATATGCAGAGAAAACTCTAATTTGAAAAAATACATGCACCCCAATGTTCAAAGCAGCACCATTTACAATAGCCAAGACATGGAAGCAACCTAAATGTCCATCAACAGAGGAATGGATAAAGAAGATGTGGCATACATACATACACACACAAACACACACAATGGAATATTAACGATAAAAAGAAGGAAATAATGCCATCTGCAGCAACATGGAAGGAAATTATCATGCTAAGTGAAGTAAGTCAGATAGAGAAAGACAAATATATATGACATCTCTTATATGTGGAATCTAAAAAAATGATACAGGCAGTCCTGCTTTCTCAGCTTGGTGAGCCTGTGAGGACCTGAGGTGCCAGGGCTGCCTGGCCACCAGGAGCCAAAGCAGGTCTGAGGAGGGTACCAAGGTACCCCTGGAGACACCTCAGTGCTGGGCAAACGACCATGGCCCTTGGCCTCCAAGTCCTCCTCCGCCACCTGGCCCCCAGCCCCTGCCCGGTCGGTCCTGTGTGGTGTGCTGGCCCATGCTGAGATGCGCTGTGAGGCAACATGTTTCTTGGGTTTGTAAAGACCAAGATAAAGGTGCTAGGTGGATAAAATTTAAGATAGAGGTTGCAGAATTCATGGGAGGAGACAAGCCATGTGGCTGACAGGGTCTTGGTGCTCTGGCTGGGTGTCAGGCCTGAGCCTCTGAGGTGGGAGAGCCGAGTTGAGGACATTGGTCCACCAGAGACTTCCCGGCTCCATGTAATATCAAATGGCAAAAGCTCTCCCAGAGATCTTCATCTCAATGCTAAGACCCAGCTCCACTCAACAACCGGCAAGCTACAGGGCTGGACACCCTATGCCAAACAACTAGCAAGACAGGAACAAAAACCCACCCATTAGCAGAGAGGCTGCCTAAAACAATAATAAGTTCACAGACACCCCAAAACACACCACTGGCCGTGTTCCCGCCAACCAGAAAGAAAAGATCCAGCCTCATCCACCAGAACACAGGCACCAGTCCCCTCCACCAGGAAGCCTACACAACCCACTGAACCAACCTCACCCACTGGGAGCAGACACCAAAAACAATGGGAATTACAAACATGCAGCCTGTGAAACAGAGACCCCAAACACAGTAAGTTAAGAAAAATGAGAAGACAGAGAAATACACAGCAGATGAAGGAGCAAGGTAAAAACCCACCAGACCAAAAATATGAAGAGGAAATAGGCAGTCCACCTGAAAAAGAATTCAGAATAATGAGTAAAGATGATCCAAAATCTTGGAAATAGAATGTAGAAAATACAAGAAACGTTTAACAAGGACATAGAAGAACTAAAGAGCAAACAAACAATGATGAAAAACAAAATAAATGAAATTAAAAATTATCTAGAAGGAATCAATAGCAGAATAACTGAGGAAGAAGAACAGATAAGTGACCTGGAAGATAAAATAGTGGAAATAACTACTGCAGAGCAGAATAGAGAAAAAAGAATGAAAAGAATTGAGGACAGTCTCAGAGACCTCTGGGACAACATTAAATGCACCAACATTCAAATTATAGGGTCCAAGAAGAGGAATAGAAAAAAAAAGGGACTGAGAAAATATTTGAAGAGATTATGGTTGAAAACTTCCCTAACATATGTAAGGAAACAGTCAATCAAATCCAGGAAGTGCACAGAGTCTCATAAAGGATAAATTCAACTAGAAACATGCCAAGACACATATTAATCAAATGATCAAAAATTAAATACAAGGAAAAAATATTAAAAGCAGCAAGGGAAAAGCAACAATTAATATACAAGGGAATCCCCATAAGGTTAACAGCTGATCTTTCAGCAGAAACTCTGCAAGCCAGAAGGGAGTGGCAGGACATATTCAAAGTGATGAAAGGGAGAAACCTACAACCAAGATGACTCTACCCAGCAAGGATCTCATTCAGATTTGATGGAGAAATTAAAACCTTTACAGACAAGCAAAGCTAAGAGAATTCAGGACCACCAAACCAGCTCTGCAACAAATGCTAAAGAAACTTCTCTAGCCAGGAAACACAAGAGAAGGAAAAGACTTACAATAACAAACCGAAAACAATTAAGAAAATGATAATATGAACATATATATCAATAACTACTTTAAATGAAAATGGATTAAATGCTCCAACCAAAAGACATAGACTGCCTGAATGGATACAAAAACAAGACCCGTACATGTGCTGTCTACAAGAGAACAACTTCACAACTAGGGACACATACAGACTGAAAGTGAGGGGGTGGAAAAAGATATTCCATGCAAATAGAAATCAAAAGAAAGATGCAGGAGCAATTCTCATAGCAGACAAAATAGACTTTAAAATAAAGACGATTACAAAAGACAAAGAACAACACTACATAATGATCAAGGGATCAATCCAGGAAGAAGATATAACAATTGTAAATATATAATTGTCCAACATAGGTGCACCTCAATACATAAGGCAAATGCTAACAGCCATAAAAGGGGAAATCAACAGTAACACATTCATAGTTGGGGAATTTAACACCCCATTTTCACCAATGGAGAGATCATCCAAAATGAAATAAATAAGGAAACACAAACTTTAAATGATACATTAAACAAGATGGACTTAATTGATATTTATAAGACATTCCATCCAAAAACAGCAGATTACACTTTCTTCTCAAGTGCTCATGGAACAT
>NC_041234.1:81180577-81199434 GCF_002837175.3 Physeter macrocephalus | reverse complement strand
ACACAGTAAGATAAGCAAAATGAAAAGACAGAAAAACACACAGCAGATGAAGTAGCAAGGTAAAAACCCACCAGACCTAACAAATGAAGAAGAAGTAAGCAGTCTACCTGAAAAAGAATTCAGAATAATGAGTAAAGATGATCCAAAATCTTGGAAATAGAATGTAGAAAATACAAGAAACGTTTAACAAGGACATAGAAGAACTAAAGAGCAAACAAACAATGATGAAAAACAAAATAAATGAAATTAAAAATTATCTAGAAGGAATCAATAGCAGAATAACTGAGGAAGAAGAACAGATAAGTGACCTGGAAGATAAAATAGTGGAAATAACTACTGCAGAGCAGAATAGAGAAAAAAGAATGAAAAGAATTGAGGACAGTCTCAGAGACCTCTGGGACAACATTAAATGCACCAACATTCAAATTATAGGGTCCAAGAAGAGGAATAGAAAAAAAAAGGGACTGAGAAAATATTTGAAGAGATTATGGTTGAAAACTTCCCTAACATATGTAAGGAAACAGTCAATCAAATCCAGGAAGTGCACAGAGTCTCATAAAGGATAAATTCAACTAGAAACATGCCAAGACACATATTAATCAAATGATCAAAAATTAAATACAAGGAAAAAATATTAAAAGCAGCAAGGGAAAAGCAACAATTAATATACAAGGGAATCCCCATAAGGTTAACAGCTGATCTTTCAGCAGAAACTCTGCAAGCCAGAAGGGAGTGGCAGGACATATTCAAAGTGATGAAAGGGAGAAACCTACAACCAAGATGACTCTACCCAGCAAGGATCTCATTCAGATTTGATGGAGAAATTAAAACCTTTACAGACAAGCAAAGCTAAGAGAATTCAGGACCACCAAACCAGCTCTGCAACAAATGCTAAAGAAACTTCTCTAGCCAGGAAACACAAGAGAAGGAAAAGACTTACAATAACAAACCGAAAACAATTAAGAAAATGATAATATGAACATATATATCAATAACTACTTTAAATGAAAATGGATTAAATGCTCCAACCAAAAGACATAGACTGCCTGAATGGATACAAAAACAAGACCCGTACATGTGCTGTCTACAAGAGAACAACTTCACAACTAGGGACACATACAGACTGAAAGTGAGGGGGTGGAAAAAGATATTCCATGCAAATAGAAATCAAAAGAAAGATGCAGGAGCAATTCTCATAGCAGACAAAATAGACTTTAAAATAAAGACGATTACAAAAGACAAAGAACAACACTACATAATGATCAAGGGATCAATCCAGGAAGAAGATATAACAATTGTAAATATATAATTGTCCAACATAGGTGCACCTCAATACATAAGGCAAATGCTAACAGCCATAAAAGGGGAAATCAACAGTAACACATTCATAGTTGGGGAATTTAACACCCCATTTTCACCAATGGAGAGATCATCCAAAATGAAATAAATAAGGAAACACAAACTTTAAATGATACATTAAACAAGATGGACTTAATTGATATTTATAAGACATTCCATCCAAAAACAGCAGATTACACTTTCTTCTCAAGTGCTCATGGAACATTCTCCAGGACACATCATATCTTGCGTCACAAATCAAGCCTTAGTAAATTTAAGAAACTTGAAATTGTATCAAGTATCTTTTCAGTCCACAACACTATGAGAATAGATATCAATTACAGGAAAAAAATCTATAAAAAATACAAGCACATGGAGGGTAAACAATACAATACTAAATAACCAAGAGATCACTGAAGAAATCAAAGGGGAAATCAAAAAATACCTAGAAACAAATGACAATGAAAATACGACGACCCAAAACCTATGGGATGCAGCAAAAGCAGTTTAAGAGGGAAGTTTATAGCAATTCAATCCTACCTTAAGAAACAACAAACATCTCTAATAAACCACCTAACCTTACACCTGAAGCAATTAGAGAAAGAAGAACAAAAAAACCCCAAAGTTAGCAGAAGGAAAGAAATCATAAAGATCACATAAGAAATAAATGAAAAAGAAATGAAAGAAACAATAGCTAAGATCAATAAAACTAAAACCTGGTTCTTTGAGAAGATAAACAAAATTGATAAACCATTAACCAGACTCATCAAGAAAAAAAGGGAGAAGACAAATCAAAAGAATTAGAAATGAAAAATGAGATGTAGCAACTGACACTGCAGAAATACAAAGGATCATGAGAGATTACTACAAGCAACTATATGCCAATACAAGGGAAAATTTGGAAGAAATGGACAAATTCTTAGAAAAGCACAACCTTCTGAGACTGAACCAGGAAGAAATACAAAATATAAACAGACCAATCACAAGCACTGAAATGGAAACTGTGACTAGAAATTTTCCAAGAAACAAAAGCCCAGAACCAGAGGGCCTCACAGGCGAATTCTATCAAACATTTAGAGAAGAGCTAACAACTATCCTTCTCAAACTCTTCCAAAATATACCAGAGGGGGGAACACTCCCAAATTCATTCTATGAGGCCACCATCACCGTGCAACCAGAACCAGACAAACATGTCACAAAGAAAGAAAACTACAGGCCAATATCACTGGTGAACATGGATGCAAAAATCCTCAACAAAATACTGGCAAACAGAATCCAACAGCACATTAAAAGGATCGCACACTATGATCAAGTGGTGTTTATCTCAGGAATGCAAGGATTCTTCAATATACACAAATCAGTCAATGTGATAAACCATATTAACAAACTGAAGGAGAAAAACCATATGATCATCTCAATAGATGCAGAAAAAGTTTTGACAAAATTCAACATCCACTGATGATAAAAACCCTCCAGAACGTAGGCATAGAGGGAACATACCTCAACTTAATAAAGGCCATATATGACAAACCCACAACCAACATCATTCTCAACGGTGAAAAATTGAAAACATTTCCTCTAATATCAGGAACAAGACAAGGTTGTCCACTCTCACCTGTATTATTCAACATGGTTTTGGAAGATTTACCCACAGCAATCAGAGAAGAAAAAGAAAGGAAAGAAATCCAAATTGGAAAAGAAGAAGTAAAGCTGTCACTGTTTGCAGATGACATGATACTATACATAGAGAATCCTAAAGATGCTACCAGAAAACTACTAGAGCTAATCAATGAATTTGGTAAAGTAGCATGATACAAAATTAATGCCCAGAAATCTCTTGCATTCCTATACACTAAGGATGAAAAATCTGAAATAGAAATTAAGGAACCACTCTCACTTACCATTGCAACAAAAAGAATAAAATACCTAGGAATAAACCTACCTAAGGAGAGTAAAGACCTGTATGCAGAAAATTATAAGACACTGATGAAAGAAATTAAAGATGATACAAGCAGATGGTGAGATATACCATGTTCTTGAATTGGAAGAATCAACATTTCAAAAATGACTATACTACCCAAAGCAATCTACAGATTCAATGCAATCCTTATCAAACTACCAATGACATTATTCACAGAACTAGAACAAAACATTGCACAATTTGTATGGAAACACACAGACCCCGAAGAGCCAAAGAAATCTTGAGAAAGAAAAATGGAGCTGGAGGAATCAGTTTCCCTGACTTCAGACTATACTACAAAGCTACAGTAATCAAGACAGTATGGTACTGGCACAAAAACAGAAATATAGCTCAATGGAATAGGATAGGAAGCACAGAGATAAACCCACGCACATATGGTCACCTTATCTTTTGATAAAGGAGGCAAGAATATACAGTGGAGAAAAGGCAGCCTCTTCAATAAGTTGTGCTTGGAAAACTGGACAGCTACATATTAATGAATGAAATTAGAACACTCCCTAACATTATTCACAGAACTAGAACAAAACATTGCACAATTTGTATGGAAACACACAGACCCCGAAGAGCCAAAGAAATCTTGAGAAAGAAAAATGGAGCTGGAGGAATCAGTTTCCCTGACTTCAGACTATACTACAAAGCTACAGTAATCAAGACAGTATGGTACTGGCACAAAAACAGAAATATAGCTCAATGGAATAGGATAGGAAGCACAGAGATAAACCCACGCACATATGGTCACCTTATCTTTTGATAAAGGAGGCAAGAATATACAGTGGAGAAAAGGCAGCCTCTTCAATAAGTTGTGCTTGGAAAACTGGACAGCTACATATTAATGAATGAAATTAGAACACTCCCTAACACTATACACAAAAATAAACTCAAAATGAATTAAACACCTAAACGTAAGGCCAGACACTATAAAAATTTTAGAGGAAAACATAGGCAGAACACTCCATGATATAAACCACCACAAGATCCTTTTAGACCCACCTCCTAGAGAAAGGGAAATAAAAACAAAAATAAACAAATGGGACCTAATGAACCTTAAAAGCTTTTGCACAACAAAGGCAAACATAAACAAGACAAAAAGACACCCCTCCGAATGGGAGAAAATATTTGCAAACGAAACAACTGATAAAGGATTAATCTCTTGCAAACCAATCAACTGATAAAGGATTATTCTCCAAAATATACAAGCAGTTCATGCAGGTCAATATCAAAAAAACAAACAATGCAATCCAAAACTGGTCAGAAGACCTAAATAGACATTCCTCCAAAGGTGATATACAGATTGCCAACAAACACATGAAAGGATGCTCAACATCACTAATTAGAGAAATGCCAATCAAAACTACAGTGAAGTATCACCTCACACTAGTCAGGATGGCCATCATCAAACTGGATCTTATACCTAAATATAAGAACTGAATCTATAGAACTTCTGAAAGAAACAAAGTAACCTTGGATCAGGCAAAGATATCTTAAATGTGACACAAAAATAAACATGAACTGCAAAATTAAAAAAAATCAATTGTCTTTTACCAAAATTTAAAACTTTTGCTCCTTATATTATACTATTAAGGAAATGAAAGGCAAGTACCAGACTAGAAGAGAAGATTTTCAAAACATCTGATAAAGAGTGTGGGCCTCGAACATGTAAAGAACTCTTACAACTCAATAATAAGAAGGTAAGTCCCCTGATTTAAAAAAATGGGCAAAATATTTGAACACTTACTTCACCAAAGATGATATATGGCTTGTAAAACTCAACATCAAAAAAGCAAACATCCTTATTAAAGAAGTGGGTAGAAGACCTAAAAAGCCATTTTCCAAAGAAGATATGCAGATGGTGAAGAGGGACAAGAAAAGATGGTTCAACATCACTAATCATCAGAGAAATGCAAATCAAAACCACAAAGAGATACCACCTCACATCTGTCAGAATAACTATGATCAAAAAGTCTACAAATAAGAAATGTTGGGGAGAATGTGGAGAAAAGAGAACCCTAGTACACTGTTGGTGGGAATGTAAATTGGAGCAGCCACTAAGGAATACAGTATAAATATTCCTCAAACAACTAAAAATAGAACTATCATATGATCCAGCAATTCCACTCCTGGGTATATATCCAAAGAAAACAAAAACACGAATTTGAAAACATACATGTATCCCAATGTTCATAACAGCATTATTTATAATAGCCAAGATATGGAAGCAGCATAAGTGACCATCAACAGATGAATGGATAAAGAAGATGTGCACACACACACAAACATACACACACACAATGAAATATTACTCAGCCATAAAAAAGAATGAAATTTTGTCATTTGCAGCAACATGGATGGGCTTGGAAGGAATTACGCTTAGTGAAATCAGTCAGACAGAGAGAGACAAATATCACTATTATACATTATCACTTATATGTGGAATCTAAAAAGTAAAACAAACTAGTGAATATAACAAGAAAGAAACAAACACACTCACAGATATAGAGTACAAACTAGTGGTTACCAGTGGGGAGAGGGATGGGGGAGGGGCAAGATAGGGGTGGGTAGGGGATTAAGAGGCACAAACTACTATGCATAAAATAAATAAGCTACAAGTATACATTGTACAGCACAGGGGATATAACCAATATTTTATAATAACTTTAATAGAGTATAATCTATAAAAATATTAAATCACTATGTTGTACATCTAAAACTAATACAATATTATAAATCAACTATACTTCAGTTAAAACAAAGATGATATATGAGTAGCTAATAAGTATTGGGTTGGCCAACAAGTTCATTCGGGTTTTCCGTAACATGGAAAAACACAAACAAACTTGTTGGCCAACCCAATAAATGAAAATAATAGCAACCCATTTCCACTAAGATCAGGAACAAGACAAGGTTGCCCACACTCACCACTCTTATTCAACATAGTTTTGGAAGTTCTAGCCACAGCAATCAGAGAAGAAAAAGAAATAAAAGGAATCCAAATCGGAAAAGAAGAAGTAAAGCTGTCACTGTTTGCAGATGACATGACACCCCCACGGGAGCGGTTCTGAACTAATCACTTGAGTTCATCAGGATTGGCTGGGACAAGCACGCAGCTCTCTGCTCACCTCCACGCTTTATCCGTCTTGTTCCACATCTTCAACGCCTTCCCTCTCTCTCTGTTCTCTCCAGCTGCTCCAATACTAACCATCCGCTAAGAACAAGCTCAATTCCCACCTCCTCCGTAAAGCCCTCCAGGACTACCCTCTGTTGATTCTTTTCCCTCTGAGATCCTAGAGCACGCTATACCAACCAGTTTTCAGGGGGAAATTCTTTGCCTCTCCTCCTGTGTGTTCATCTTTTCTCTCCAACTCGACTATAGCGTTCTTGAACGGAAATCAGTATTACCGAGTGACTGAATATACTTTTCACGAGTAAGAAAATCAACTTAGGATTTTTTAACTTTACAGTAATGCGAAAGCAATACGCATTCAGTAGAAACTACTTCGACTTTTGAATTTTGAGCTTTCCTCGGGCCCACCGTATGGGGAAAGACACTTCCTCCTGATGCTGGGTGGCAAAGCCCCAGCTCCCCACCAGCCACGCGACCACACCAGGAGACAGCGGATAGATGCAACCACCACGGACCCAGACAAGCACTCTGCTTGTCAGTACAGTAGTCAATAAATTACACGAGATGGTCAGCACTTTATTAAAAAATAGTCCTTGCATTAGATGATTTTGCCCAACTATAGGCTAACCTAGGTGTTCTGAGTGCACTGAATGTAGGTGAAGCTAAGCAGTGATGTTTGACACGTCAGGTGTATTAAATGCATTTTCAATTTATGATATTTTCAACTTACCATGGGTTTACTGGGACGTAACCCCATGGTAAGTTGAGGAAGATCTGTACAACAGAAGCAGCAGCCAAGGAACCAGTAGGAGAAATAATGGTTTTTATTTAAAGACAGTCACGGCATGGAAGCAACCTAAGTGTCCATCAACAGATGAATGGATAAAGAAGATGTGGCACATATATACAATGGAATATTACTCAGCCATAAAAAGAAATGAAACTGAGTTATTTGTAATGAGGTGGATAGACCTGGAGTCTGTCATACAGAGTGAAGTAAGTCAGAAGGAGAAAAACAAATACCGTATGCTAACACATATATATGGAATCTAAGAAAAAAAAATGTCATGAAGAGATTAGTGGTAGGACGGGAATAAAACACAGACCTACTAGAGCATGGACTTGAGGATATGGGGAGGGGGAAGGGTAAGCTGTGACGATGTGAGAGAGTGGCATGGACATATACACACTACCAAATGTAAAATAGATAGCTAGAGGGAAGCAGCCACATAGCACAGGGAGATCGGCTCTGTGCTTTGTGACCACCTAGAGGGGTGGGATAGGGAGGGTGGGAGGGAGGGAGACGCAAGAGGGAAGAGATATGGGAACATATGTATATGTATAACTGATTCACTTTGTTGTAAAGCAGAAACTAACACACGATTGTAAAACAGTTATACTCCAACAAAGATGTTAAAAAAAAGAAAATAATAGCATCGTTAGTCATCAAGAAAATGCAAATTAACACCACATTGAGATGCTACTTCACATGCAGCAGAATGGCTAAAATTAAAAATCTTGACAATACCATATGTTGACAAGGATGTGGGGCAAATGGAATGCTTGAGAGAATACAAGATAGTACATCACTTTAGAAAAGAGTTTGGTTGTTTCTTTCAAACTTGCACTTACCATATGGACAAGCAATTCTTTCCAAGGGCAGTAAAAACATATGCCCTCACAAAGAATGCTCACAGCAGCTCTTTTTCATAATAGCCCCAAACTAGGAAAAACTCAGATGTCCAGGAACTACGGAATGCATAAACAATTATGGTATATTCATGCAATTAAAAACATGGTTGGAACTACGAATACATATAATAGCATGGATGATCTCAAAAGAATTATACTAAGTGAAACATGCCATACACAAAATACCATATACTGTATACTCTCATTTTTATGAAATTCTAGAAAAGGCAAAACTATAATGCTGTAAAGCAGGTCATTGGTTGCCTGGGGCTAGATAGGTAGAGGGGATTGACTGTAAATTGGAACAAGGGAATTTTGAGGGGTGATGGAAATATCCTACATCTTGATTGTTGTGATAGTTACACAACTGACCATTACCAAAAATCATTAAACTGTACACTCAAAATTGGTTTTTATTTTATTTAAATTATTCCTCAAAGAAGCTGGGATAAAATTTGCAACAAGTATGGCAGATGATGGTTTCATATCTTTGATATATAGAGAAATATATGTGTATATATGTAGATAGATAAAAATATTAACATCCAAGTCAAAATTTGCCAAAGTACATGAATAGATAACTCAAGAAAAACTACAAATAGCCTATAAACCAAAACCCTAACTCAAAAGTAATACAAATACTAGTAATTAAAATACTATTTTCCTACATAAAATATGCATGTATATGTGTATTCTAGACCTTGGAGGGTATGGCAAGATGGACACTTATATACACTGCCAGTATGGTTGTAAATATATACAATACTCCTGGAAAGCAGTTTAGCTATGTTATCAAGAGCCTCAAAAATATGTATTCTCTTTGATATAATAATCTCCACATCTAGGACCCTATCTCAAGGTCCTATATGCAAATATATGCTTATTTGCATAGATAATAATTTTTAAATTATTAACAGTAATATTCACTATACTGGTGAAAAATTAGACACAGCCTAAATATTCAAAAAGAGTAGTATGCTTAAATAAATTATGGTATATCCAAGTGGTAAAGAAAATCATAACACATAATTCAATTTCCTTGTGAAGAATATTTAACTACATGGGGAATGTTCATAATAAAATATTAAATAAAAGATGGATAAAAACTTAAGCAGTTAGATCTAAAGTTCATAATCTCTCTATATTTATAACTTTATATGGAAACTGGCCAGAAACACACTGAAATATTAAAAGCCATTAGCTTCAAACGGTGGGATTATAGATCATTATTTTCTTTATTATTCCTATACTTTCCAAATTTTCTATAATGAATATTTGTAACTTTTATAATCAGCAAATAAAAAACTGTCAACATTATTTTGAAAGTACAGAAACAAATCAAATTTTAAATGTTACATTTTGGCTATGGAAAGAGAAATTGCATGATCATAACAGTACAGTCAAGCCCAAATTAACTTTGTGCAGTTAATCCCTTTTGTAGTTCATCTATAACAGATGGTACATCCCAGATTCTAGGTTAAGCTTTTGCTTCTAGGTTCCCTATCCTATGCCAGTTGGTGTGTCCAGGGACTTTCAACTACTTTAGATTTTAGTCTGAACAAAAACTAAGGTGGGTCCACAGAAGAAAAAAATATTCCAGAATGCACTTCCGAGCCAAATGTTAGTGATTTAGGATTATCTCTCTCCTCTCCCCCACTTCTCCCTCTTACTTAGCAGCATGCAAATTTAAGATATTTTCTAAATTTATTTTTTAAATTTCCATAAAATGCTTTAAGTTGTACACAGTGGACCTCATAAGACTTAGCAGAATTCATTCTAAACAATCAAAAGTGTTGCCAAACCCTCTCCCTTTAAGGGTTATCCTAGGGATATTTCTCTGCCTTTTTCTCTGAGCAGCCTTTTCTGGTAGAGCTTCAAAATCTTGGCTTCATAATGTTTTGGTTTGACAAATTTGTTTCCCTGCCCTGTCCTGCAACATTTAGGTACCTATGTTGTGAAATCTGTCTGGCTGCTGGCTCTTCTTTCTCAAAATTCATGCTATTCTGCTACTGTTGTCAAAGGTCCTACATGCGCAGAATCCCCAGTTGTCCCTAGAGTGGGTGAGTCAAGGTGATTGCCCTGGGCCCCTTGTTAGGGGAAATGGGGGATACATATTCCTGGCAGCTGTACAGTTGTTCAGCTGGTGGATACAAGGGAAGTGGCCTTTGCCATAGTATGCCAGAAAACACATGAGGCTCACTTAACATTAATTCTTAGCCAACCGCCTCCCGCCAGCACCAAGGCATAAACGTTGCCTAGGAATACCCTTCTCCAGTTTTATTTCTCTCTATATAACTGAGGCTGCCTATTTCAAAGTTCTTTTCCATTTTGGGTTATTTTAGCCCGATTTCACTGGATACAAAAATGGAACTTGGGTCAGAAAAGCACATAGGATGATTTTTTATCAATGCTCCATTGAATAGCCTTAATAATATAATAGACTTATTTACCAACACATATCTATTAAGTGTGGAGTGCAAAGATGGTTTTATCTGAACAGTTTACTTGCAGCAAATAAGCTGTACAAGCAACCTGCCTTACAGTATCTGGGGGAGGGGGAGAGAGAGAGAGAGAGAGAATGCAATATGGGAGAATAAAACCTGGGCTTCAAAGACTATCTTGGTCTCTTAGCTATCAATGTAATGATCTGTCAGGACACTACAACAATCCCAAATCATTTATTTTGGGCTTAGGAAGGGTATCCAATTTTTCTGATTTGCAGCATTATTACCAACCTATTGATGATCTGAGGCAATATGGACTGATGGATAATAACATAGACAGTTGTTAGAGCAGAATTGAGTATTGGCTTTCATATCTTCATATTTATGTGATCTTAAGCAAATTAACGTTCCCCTTTGAGCCTTAGTTCCTTATCTATTATGTGGAGTATTAAAATATATTGTACAAATTAATTGTGAAGAATTAGTGTGTTAATTAATTTAAAAATTAGCTTAGTGCCTGGCTCTTAGGAAAGTCTCAGTGCTTATTAGTAACAGTAGCAGCAAAAACAGTAGAAGTAGCAGTAATAGAGTTGTTGTTATTATTATGTATTCTCAGCCTGCTATTTCAGTGATTACTACATACAAATTATTCAATGACATGGTGGAGGCCAGTTTGATAATGTTTCCCTGGAGAAATAAAAAAAGCAAATGTGCTTGGTTATCTTTTTTCTAAGTCTTTTAAAAAAAAGTTTAAGATATTTTAAAAAGTTTTAGCCATGATTGTATTTAAACTTTCACCTTCCTCATGTGAATTTATTTTAGGGGTTGAAAAATTACCTTAGGGTTTGCAATTTTTCCCCTGAAAGTAAAGCTAAAGTCATTAGTATAAGACAGACATGAAACGTTGATTGGAGAAAAAACAATTACTCTATTTTAACACCAATATTCCCAAATGCCAAGTGTAAAGGTAACTAACCAGCAGAACTTTTTTCCCCCAGTGGAAAGCTCATCCATAATACCTGCAAGTCAAGCAAAAGTCATGTAGTTGGCAAATATTGAGAATCTACCTCTAACATTATTCCTGAGGGGAGAGGGCTAGATACTACTGTAGCTGGACTCTATCCAGTGGGATTCAATTCCTGAAGAAGTAGATAGCCCTCAGTATAAAATGGATCTCAATTATAAGGTAGCCCTACCACCTGGACCTTGAGGGCAACACGGACTCATTATTTTATTTATTTATTCAACAAACATTTGTTGATCACATAACTCTGGAAAGTCATTAAAGAGAGGGCCCATTATACAGACTTGAGAAAACAGTGATAGATTTTCAGTGTCTCCTAGTGATAGGAACAGGATGAATTTGTCTGATAAGTATTGGGACTAGAGTTTGGCTTCAGTGCCCTTTGTAATTGTTAGTGGTGTACTTTCAAGGGGCCAACAGCTTTGAAAGGATCTCACCCCACATTGTGCTCCAATAACACTTGCATCGGGGTTTTCTTGGCTTCTCTGTCTCCTTACCTTTGGTATTTGGAATTCCAGAAGGTTAAAGTAAAAAGAAAATATTCTTATTCCAGTGATGTAGACTGTATTACTTCAGAAAAGGTATTAGTCACTGTGATTTAAAGTGATTTAAATCATAATTAAAGGTACTTGTAGGAAAAATGTCAAATGTAAATAATAAAATATCAAACCAAGCTCAGCAGGCATGGTCTATGTCTTATATAACTCCTATGTTTGACATATCACTTAACCTTAAACATAGTAGGTGACTCCTCCCTTGAAAAATATTTTGTTTCAGGACCTATTCCCAGTGTGAGACAACCATATATATTTGCTAATCTATAAGCATATTCATGGAAGCTGGTCAAAAGCACTTACAGCTTTTCTGCTGTTACAGATGATTATAAAGTAAGTCTTGTACAAAGAAAGTGAAAAATTTCCTACAACTGGAAACATCTTGAACTCTTCAAGGCTGACATAACTTCAGAGCAATGGAAACCACATTTTTGACTGCATCCTAGGTCCTACCACAGAATGGAAAAAGAGATGGTGTTTGGTGGGGGGAGTGGAGAAGTGTGGTCAGCAGAGGGGAAATTATTATAGTCTGGCACTTTAAACTTCTTCAATATAGAGTTATGGGGTGGGTGGGGGGTGGGTACATGCTTTCTCATGGATAAGAGTAGTCTGGAAAATATGCCCTCAATTTTGGCTGAGGAGAGAGATATTTAATATCTTTTAAAAATCAATCAAATCAATCACAATGGTACATACCTAGTGCCTACTATATGGGAGGAAGAGGGAAGCAGAAGAGATATACCACCTTCGATACAACTAAAACCTAGTTGAGGTGACAAAACATACATAGACTGTGGCAAATCATGTTTCACTCTGCTAGTGCCATTAGCATTTAGCATGAGGGCAAAGATGTGGCTTCAGAGTTATTGGGAAGAAATTCTCTGGCTCAACCTTTCACAGATTGCTCCAAGCAATATTAAATGAGAATACTAAAATAAGTTTTAGGCATCCTTTTTTTTTCAATTTTTCTAGAAGTAACTTTCCACTAATGTTAACTAATGTTACATAGGCCCATCAAAAATGATGATGGGGTTTTTTCAGTCTTCAGCTCCATTATCAAAGAAATCCTTTGCCCATAGTAGGTATTGATAATTGATGAAATTTTGTTGAATAAATGAATTTTTGGTAATTGCTTTTTCTAAAATAATTAATCATATAGCTGGTTTATATTACTCACTGCAATACTCTCATGGCATCTGCTACTTCTGGGGCATTTTGCAGTTTTCCCCATTAAGTCTACAAAATACTAACAAGGTAGTAAGGTCATGTAGGTGTTGCACATAAGTATTCTATCATATAACTATGTCTCAGTGCCCTAACAGAACATAAGTTCCTCAAAGGAAGTGACTGGGCTAAGCTTTCTGAATACCTCCAAGGTGACTTCTGGAATCTGCATATAGAGCGTGAACACACTGTATCCTGTTGACCTACTGACCTACTGGAACTTGGCATATATATTCAGAAGGCTTAGTAATGCTAGACTGATTCCTCATCAACTTTTGTATCTTCAATTCTAATTTTGCACCAATGGGTGATTTACATTAGTAAATCTTACATTATTCTGTAAGATTCAGGGGATGTTTTAATAAATTGTACCTATTAGCATGTTGTGTTGAATGCTTCCTTTTACCACCACACATCCAGCAATGTGCACTGCTGCAGTCTCACAAAAATGTACCATCTACCACAGAGAAGAACAAGCTCATGTTTCTCCCAAGTACACTTAACACTACTATTTTACTTCTCTAAACACAGTATTAACATAGAGCTGATTGCACATTCAAGTACCATGACGGATAGCAAAGGGACCAGTTAACAATCCACACACCCACTTACTCTCTAGCCTCCCTCTGGACCTTCCAGTGATTCCTGCCTGATGGAAAAAGAAATTAAAACATGTCCCTCTTAGTTGATCCTACTAAAGAAAGACAGATCTGAGAAAGTAAGTGTCATTGAGCTATGAATCATGTTCTCAGACATGTGATTATCATCCAAAGTTTAAATGTCAGCTTTTTTTTTTGTCAGCTCTTTTTTGATTAGCCTGGATGACAGTGACCTGAGGAACTAGAAGATGGGACTGTCATGTACAGACCTTGCTTGGCAAGGAAGCCTGAAGATCCAGTGGGTCTTTCTTGCATCTTCTCCCTCCTCTCTGGAGACTCCATCCCCCCGGCATAATTAATGCACTCAAGTCTTTCCCATCCTCAAGAAATACTCCCTTGATTTAAGAATCCTCTAGTTATTGGCTTCTCCAGTATTCTACAGAAATATTAGTTGAAAGATTAGCTTACATTAACTGTTTCTTTTTCCTTCCTTCCCAGTCACTGCTTTCACTAAGGTCACCAGTGACCTCCATATTTACAAACCCAGTGAATAATCTTCTGCCATGGTATTATTTCATTACTTGATCTCTCTTAGGTATTTGACATTCTCTCTAAATTTTCATTTTCTCTTGGCTTTCATGATATTCCTTTTTTCCCTCCTTACCAGTTAGAAGCTCATTTTCAGTATCCTTCATGGTCTTCCCATTCTTCTTCATGGACTTCCTCCACAATCATTTAGATATGGTGTTACCCCCGATGCTGTTTTACTCTATAGAGTTCTTTGACTGATTTATTCCAAACCATGGCCTATATTTCCAGTTATGGCTGATGACTTCAAGTTTGTATCTCAGAACTCTTAATTGTGTTCCAGACTCATGTTGCAACTTGCTTAAAGACTATTTCCACCTGGATGTCTCACAAGCATATAATATTCAACACGTACAAAACCAAACCCATTTTATTTCCCTGAAATTTTCCTCCTTGTCTTGTGGTACTAACATGCATGTAGTTTTCTAAGTCAGAAATCTGTAAGTCATCTCACATTGCTCCCTTTTCCTTACTATTAACATCCATTCACCCATTCACAAAATCATGTTGTTTCTGTCTTGTTAATAACACTAGCATCTGTTTCCTTCAGCTTCATCCGGACTTCATTCTTTACCACATAAATTCAGGTATTCATCATTTCTTGACTGGTTAACAATACTTTCCTAATTGATTTCTTTCCAAATCATGTCAGTCCACTGAAATAAATACCTTCCATGGCTTCCCACTATTTTCAGGATAAAGTTTAAACTCTTTAGCTAAATACACAAAGTTCTTCATGACCTCTTTCCACTCCACTAGCTTTATCTCTATCACTTTTGTACATGTGCACTTTTCTCCAGCCATATCAAAATACATTTACTTCCTCCAAATAAATCACATTCATGCAATTTGAATAACACTAGAGTAATTTGAATGCACTAGAGTAGGAGTTATCAAACTTTTTCTGTAAATGGCCTGATAGCAAATAATTCATGTTTTGCCAGCTAGAGAGTTTCTGTTGCAGCAACATTGCTGATGTAGTGTGTGTAAAAACAGCCATAAATAATCCCTAAACTTAATGAATGGGCATGACTGTGTCCTAATAAAAGTTTATTTACAAAAATGAGGGCTGGTCAGATTTGGTCCTTGGGTCACAGTTTGCTGACTCTAGAATAAGAGGACCATATATAAAGAAATCCTGTCTTGAATCCTTTTATAGAGCTAAAAACTCATTTTGATTTTTGTGCCAATTGTGATTTTCAAAAGTTAGGTTTACTTAAAACAAGGTATACTTGTACTTAAGACACATTAACCTCAGAGAGATCTAGGATAAAAAAGGAATTAATTTCCATCCATGAACTATATTCCTGGCCATACTACAAACTTAAGCTTTCCTAAATATTACATAAGCCTATGTTTTCACTTGGAAAATAAATAATATTCCAAGAATTATTGGCTTCATTGGATTTGACATATTAATTTATCCTTATGGTTCATTTTACTTTTTCCTGATGCTAAAATTTCTTGTAAATCACTTCTCATTTCTAGGTGTTTGTGCCTCCAGAGTAGGGGAAATCCAGAGTCTGATAATTATCGGGCATGTCAGGGAAAGACTGATGTCACCAAATGCTCCTATGACCGATTATGTCATGGGGCATGCAGACTGAGTGTCCTTACTCCGAAGGAAAAGTAAAATTAGAAATACTTGGAATGTCTTCAATTCTAGGTAAAGTTTTAAAAATCTGATTTTGAAGTTTGATCTAGGGACTGATAATTAAGGAAGGCTATGGTAATATCCTCCTTAGTAGAAGAGGGAAAAGTAGGGGCAAAGCAAGGGTTTAATCCTATACATAAGCAGAGTGGGTAGTTATCTTCTGTGGTCTAGTTCTTGTGAGCCTCCCCCAAGTCTCCCTTACCATACTGTCAAATTACCAAGCATTAGTAGACATGTATTATCATCTCCCCTTTTAGTGTTCTCCTTTCCAGAGAAAAATCTGGCAAAACGTAGTGTGTTAATTATTCTAGGCAACATTCCATTTGAATTAAGACAATGCTCTTTAAGAATAAACCAAGTAGAAATAAATTGTTATCAAAAGGGACTACTTACATATAGATGAACATGTGAGGGGGAAAACAAACAAACCACTTCAGTCTCGGTTAAGACAGTGGATATTTAGTTGTTTTGTTGTTGTTGTTATTGTTACAGCAGCCCAACTTCCTATATCATAATTAATTTGAATGATTTATCATCATCATCATCACCACCATTAATACTGTCATTTACCAATACACAGAGGATCTAGTTTATGCTTCAGGCTACCAAAACTACTTACAGAAAAGTTAGATACATTTAAGATTTCATTAAATAGAAATATTATAAATCCTGACAGTCATATGTATATATCCAGGAAATGTAGATAGCTGTGTATGAAATGAGCCAAGTCTCCTCTTTCTGGGTCTCAGTTTCCTCATGTATAAGAGAGTTGGACCACATAATTTCTAAGGCTTCTTCCATTTATAAAGGTTATGATTCTAAGAGTCTATAGACTCTACTTTATTTTTCCTTGTGAGTGATTTGGTGAGCTCAACCAAGGAAAGAGAATGGGATTTTGAACATGGTGAGGGGAAAGCTATTTTTAAGCCTGAATTATGGCTTCAAGAATTTGACTGTTAATTTTTTTTACTGCTGTGGAAACATCTAACATCTGCACTCTCAGAAATGATCCAGTATATTCAGAGAAATCTACTTCTATCTTGACAGAAGGGAATATTGGTTCAAAGTGGTGCTAAAGGTAACTATCCTCCCTTCCCAATCCCTATACGTTCTCTTTCTTTTTCCTCTTTCATAGGTAATATCTGAAGTGCACTTAAGCTCAATAGGGCAAAAAGTTTCCAAGTTCATGGTACTGTGATCGCTGCCATGCTCTTCTTACTATTCACAGTCTTCCCCTTTCATGTCAAATATCTTCCCTGCTGATGCAAAGTAAAGAAAGAGAAAGTGCTCAACCAGCTTAAAAGTGGGAGGTAGAATTGCTGCACTCATGAAATTCCTTTAAGCTCTTAATCTGTGACTAATCTATCATCACTACACTTAAAAAGAATAGGGCTTTGACTCTCATTCCAGTACGCCTACCAAATCCAAAATTATTTAATCTGAGAGTGGTTATAAAATGTTGCTAATGTAGCTGTGCAAAAATACTGATGGCCCCAAAGGAGCAAGTTTCTACAGATATGAAGCTATTAGGAAGACATACTTAAATGAGAATATACAGGTCATTCCCATTGAAAAAGTATATCCATAAGTCAGGATAAAATAGGTTATGCCTCAAAAACAAACAATCATCCAAATATCCTTATCTTAAAACAGCAAATGTTTATTTTTTATTTAGGTTTCACATACAGTGTAGGTTGATGGGGTGGAGGCTCTGTCCAAGGTAATCATTAAAAGACCCAGGCTTAAGGAGGATCCATCTAAAAAAGAGCTTCCACAATCAGCAAAGAAAGATAATTGAAAGGCTGAAGCCAACACTGGCAATTAAATGCTTCCACTAAGAAATGACATGTGTCACTTCTGCTCACATTTCAATGACCAAAGTAAGTCATGTTGGCCACACCTAATTTCAGCTGGGCAGGAAAGTGAATTCCTACCATATGGTAGAAGGACTGAAATATTTCTGACAGCCTTACTGACTATCACAGAGTATAAGACTGTAAATAATGTGACCAGAATTTCAGATTTAGTTATACTGTCAGATATGTGAGCTACAGCTTTTAAACTCAATGGGCTTCATCATCTTCCACACTGGTTTGTTGTGAGGATCAGAGAGGTAATAGAAAATGAAAAGTATAAACCATTAATGAAATATAATTTTTAATTATCCATACTTTATGATGAATTATTTTATCTAAAAATAGGGGCATGAATGCTTCTTCTGTAGACAGAGTATAAAATCTCAATTTGTGGGAATTTGGAATGGCAATCAAATAACGGCAACCATTCAGCAATAAATTACTACTTATAAAAAAGTATATACACAATTACTTACTTGAAATGGTATGGGATTTGACTCTCTATAAAAAATGAAAATACTGCCAATGTAGCCCCGGGGTGAGTGACATACTCCAGAGATCAGGGTCTGTGTTGAGAGAGGGCTGGATGCAATGCCAATTATTTTATGCATTTAACAAAGGTTGTGGGCTTCCCTGGTGGCGCAGTGGTTGCGCGTCCGCCTGCCGATGCAGGGGAACCGGGTTCGTGCCCCGGTCCGGGAGGATCCCACGTGCCGCGGAGCGGCTGGGCCCGTGAGCCGCGGCCGCTGAGCCTGCACGTCCGGAGCCTGTGCTCCGCGACG
>NC_041234.1:81140724-81180443 GCF_002837175.3 Physeter macrocephalus | reverse complement strand
GCCCGGGGCCTGGCCCCCGCGCCGGGAGAGGCCACACCAGAGGGAGGCCCGCGTACCGCAAAAAAAAAAAAAAAAAAAAAAAAAAAAAAAAAAACAAAGGTTGCAACCACTCTCACATTCAGATAACTTCTTTTTTTAAAAGCCAGCTTACCATGCAATGCCGTAATGGAAAGTATTAATTCAATTAATTGCTTCAATTAAAATTGACCTTAACTGAAATTCACCCAGTTGATATTTCCTGGATTGACCTGTGTAGGGAAAGAGGTTAGGAGTCTAACAAGGCGGTAACCAACAATTCCCTTCTTGCTTCTCTGAAGGAGCCAAATAACCATTAGTGTTTTAAATAGGCTAAACTTCAGGGATGTCCAAATATTTTTTCAAATACATATCAGTCACATAATATGCCAGAACAGACTAACCTGAGTTTAATGATTACCTCCCTTTTCTTCCATCACCTGCACCAAGGGTGTTTTGAGTTACCTCAAAAGGTGTCATAAGATTCTAATAAGAATGTTCAAGTAAAGGGATTTTAACTATATTCTGATTTTCTTTTTTTTAACATCAGCTTTAGTGAGATATAACTCATATACTGTTTTTCTTTTTCTTTTTTTTTTTTTTTGCGGTACGTGGGGCTGTCACTGCTGTGGCCTCTCCCGTTGCGGAGCACAGGCTCCGAATGCGCAGGCCCAGCGGCCATGGCCCACGGGCCCAGCCGCTCCGCGGCATGCGGGATCCTCCTGGACCGGGGCACGAACCCGCATCCCCTGCACCGGCAGGCGGACTCCCAAGCACTGTGCCACCAGGGAAGCCCCCCTGTTTTTCTTTTTAATAAATCAATGCTATATGGCACATTGAGGAGAGGCAGAGAATGCCACAAAATCAAAGGGTTTATAGGGGATACTGCTTAAAGAAAGAAGGCGGATATTGCCACTCATGATTCATCTTCTTGAGCAAGATTGTTCTTTCTGAGCAGGCAACAATAACATAAAACAATGTGGTAACTGCTGTGTTTATGGCTGTTATTTTAATTTGTGTCTTTTTCTGTTTCTCTCTGTCTCTGACTCTTCCTGTCTCACACACACACACACACACACACACACACACACACACACACACGGAGTTTTAACAGTTTTATGATCTTCTCTTATTCTCCTATTCAAATTATGTTGATATGCCCTGGAGCCTGGTAGCAGAGGGTACCCTTTTTAAAATCTAACAAACGAGTGAAAGTACTAAAAAGAAGTGACTCCATGAGGGCAACTTTCTGATTTTTTTCTTCTTTAGGACTTTATCTTCCTTTTAAGGAAACTCGCCACAAATCCCTGGGTAAATGCCAAAGGATATAGATATTTAGCAAAAGTTCCCTGAGGAAAAATATGAAATTTGTAATGTATCAATAATGTTATATTTAACAAAGTCTGTAAAACTTTCTAGGCTGAGAAAATCCAAGACAAATTGACAAATGAGATTTTATATGTCAGTCTTCCAGATTCAACCACAAATAATAGTATGGTGGAAGATACCAAATAATTCATAATGACATAATCCTTTGCAATGGAATTAATGATTCAAATGTAAATGAACTCTTAAGAAGAAAGGGAAAAATGATAACCCATTACTCAGAGATCTATACCTTTGGTAAGATGCTGTTTTATTTAGCTGGAAGTCCTCTGGTCCTCTTATATTGTTGTCACAATTCTCCACGGGGTGTCTGGCTCATCTCTAATCCTTAAAATAAATTATTCTGATTTTCCGCTAGAACCATGGTTTACATATGCGCATTGTTTGCATATGAATGTTCTCTGCCTGTGTGTCAGAGTGTGGAGAATGCTCATGCCTTTCATAATCCATGGACCTCAAATCTAAGCTACTTTCCCCATAAATCTACAGCTTTAGCCTTAAGGGAGGGTTCTGCTCTGGTTTCATGCTTAGTGAAGTGTTTGATTCATTGCTTTGCATCTCTCTATCTGTACCACTCTCCTCAACCCCCTACTTTGTCTTGGATAGCTAGTACGTTTTAAGTTCTGCATCTTAGGTGCATTTTCCCCCCTAACAGGAGCTGGCCTTAAAGATTCCACTTAAAAAAATACTTTCAAAACTAAAGTAAGCAATTTTCTCCCTCTCTCATCTCTATCTTCATTTCTAGAGTTATCAAATTAGATAATTTCAAGTATTTGCTGCACCCTTTCCCTCAATGCATATACACAGCCAGATCAATAGGAAGATAGTTCCTCCGGAAATATCTGGGGCAGAATAGAAGTACATTTGTAGAAATGATGCTCGGAGAGGTCATCTAATCCAAGCACCTGTCTTCAGGCTGCTGTCAAATTATTTAGGTCTCAGGATTATTGTATCTCCCCTTGAAGATCTACATAGGTTCCATCCAGGTGTCTCATTCTAGTCTGTTTCACTAGAATAACTAAAAAACATCTTCCTTATATCCCACTGAAATATTTTTTAACTATAATTTTATCCCACTTCCTTGTTTACTCTTCTACATATTAATAAATAGAAGTCAAAGGTTTAAAAATCTCCTCTAAAATATTTCTTATACATGCAGACATTATTTTGGTCACTCTTCAAGTCACAACACCTCAGGCTGTTTGGGTTTTCAGGTGTCCTTAATGTGTTGTGTTCTAGCTTTCTCAAACTGCTTTGAAAACTTCTTGTCAAGAGATTATCTGAGGTAAGAGAGGAAGGGCAGCCAAATACTGAAAAAAAGGAAACGTAAATAAAGAAAGAGAGCAGACAGCTTCAGAAGGCATATACTTTTCCAGTACTACCACTCACCCATTCATCAAAATCGGAAACCTAGATATCAACCCCTACTCCTTCCTCTCCTTCATGCCACACATACAATCAGTTACCAAGTTTTGTCATTTCTATTCCCAACTATCTCTAAAACCAAGCCCTTTACTTCTCTTCCACCATCTCTTGCTAACTCACCCCCACCCTACCTGCCAACACACAAACAAACCCTGTGTAATACTCAAGATCTACCCTTCAGCAGTTTGAATGCGCATCACTGCAACAGCTCTTAACCAGTCTATTATCAGTTTGCCATCCAATTCATCTTCCAGACCATACCACCAAACGATATCCCTAAAATGTAAATCTGAACATGATTTCTTCTTCTCAAAATTGTCAGATAGCCACTATTACCTAAGAAAGAAGTCTATTTTTGTTTTTAATCTAATCCTAGGAGGCTCTACATGAGTTTGGTCTAGCTTAGCTGTTTGGCTTCAATAAATAGCATTTCTCCATTCATATCATATGTGCCCCCATTGTACTGGGTAATTGTGCTTCCTTAAACAGGCCACATACCTTTATGCCTTTGTGCCTCTTCACTTGTTGTTCTCCTCTGTCTAGAATATTTTTCTGTCATGTTTCTGTCTTTAACCTGCTTAAATATTATCATCTCTGTGGAACAGTCTCCAATCTCCCAGGCATAGTCTTTCACATGCCTCTTTTTAACTCTTAACTCATAATATTTCAACAACTTCTTTATACCTATACCTCTGGTACTAGATTGAGAGGGACTCTATCTTATTCACTTTGTATTTTCAATGACTAGTACAGTGTCTGCTGTAGATTTTGTGCTCTGAAGACATTTTATGACAGGTGAATGGATGAAATATTTGAGGGTGAAGAGAAGGAGTTGTGATGGACAGATGGCCAAACTGCAGCACATCCTGTAGTTGGCATCTGTACCTTTGTTTGGAAGGCTGGCTTATGTCAGGTTGAGAAATAGGGAACTTGAGTTTTTGAGGTCCTTAACACAATGAAAATGCATGAATACACTTCCAGTTTAACCAGAAATAGATACTATGGTCCAGGTTTTCAATTCTGGCTTATTAGGAAAGAATGTAAAGGCCAGGGTCCCCTGGGTGAGTAGCTAGGTAGTCAAAGGCAGAAACTTAAAGGTACTTAAAAACTGTGGCCAAGAAGCGCAATGAGAGAGATAGCTACATGCAGGTACCTATTTCTGGGGCCCTTTTCCTGTCCCACTACTTCTAAGCAACCTGCCCTCTGGAGCTTAATACTAGACTCTTATGCCAGGCTCTTCCTGGGTTGCTGCCATTAAGAATATACACGTTCCAGTTGTGGAGTTGGCAATGGTTTTATTTCTCTGAGGAGACTTCTGTAAACAAAGCACTTTGTTTTGTTTTCCTCTTGTCTGGCCTCCATCCATACTGGCTTCACCCTGCTCCCACCATTCCCACATGGAAACACTACAAGCCAAGTTAGGATGGCAGCTCTTAGATTCTGAAGCTGACATGACACTCTGAAGATCTTCACCAGCCAAATTACTCTCCATAAATTGCTTAATTTGTGGAACATGTTCCATAATCACATTTTTCTCCTGACTACCCTACAACCTCTTCTTCTCCTTATCTCTTTGCCCCATTTCCTTTCCCTTGCTGACAGCAGGTGGTCAGTGGTGTCTTGGAAAGAGAACCTGGCACCAATTCAACCCAAAGCAACAGAAACTGTGATTCAGTTAACTATTATTTGCCAAGTATAGACTTTGATGGGAGACTAGGCTTTTCCTTACTGACTGCATAGATGGCCAGGGCTGAGGGTAAAGGTGTAATGTGGGGAAGTGGTACAGAGACAGCAATATCCAGATTTACAACCACACCATGTCAGTCCATTAAAAGTCAACTTGATTTTTCAGTACTTTATTTATAAAATGAGATTAAAATTCCTGGAAAACATTGGCTCAGAATATTTATGGTTAAAATGGCACTGCACCCATTTTATGGATGGGCCGCTGGTGAGAGGAGATGTCACGGAAGTCCCTCATAGCAAAATTGGAAAATACATACCAGAACAGAATTCCTTGGTTTCTTGGTCCTCAGAGCCTATGTACTTGCCAAAATCGCCTCAAAATCAACTTCATTAAAATTTTATTTATATTCAACTTCTAGTTCTAGTTCCATTTTCAACAGAAAACACGTTATAAGCCCATTGTCTGGCTCTATAGAGCCAAAGGTGAATTTCAGTGGATTCTCTGGTTCACTGGGTATATTCTAAAATGAACTACATTTTCCTTTTAAAATACCAGTTTTCCCAACACCTAATGAGTTCACAAATATCTAGTTCTCAAGGATGTGTAATGAATTCTAGAAAGTTTTTAGGAAGCAATAGCCACTAACATAGCATTTTACAGCTGAAAACAATGGAGGCTTAAAAGATTTACCTGAAGAATACAAATGATAGAGCCAGCTAGTCTCCCACACTGGGCCTCCCTCAGTTTCCCTTTGTGGGGAGCTACCTAAGGCCCTATTAAAGATAAAACAGGCAAGTTTCTTTGCTGTTTTATTTGTTTGTCTAATATTCAGCAAAAATCAAAGGCTTTGACAGTGTGTGGGAAAAGAAGGGGAGGGAAGAGAAAGGCAAAGCAAGGCAGAGCAGGCATGCGGTCAGAGGGAGACTTGCTGCTTGTCCAGAATAATGAATGGGTGAGTCAGCCCCATCCCACAAGTGATCTGATCACATCCTGGCTTCCTCATACCACACAAAGGCTATGACACAAGACAGGCAGTGCTCTACTTGGCTTTCTTTGCTAACACTGCCCATCAGCCTATTACTCTGACATTCCCACAGTGTTACTACTGTACTATTAGAAAGGGAAAGGTTGACAGGCAAGGTATATCTAAAGTTATTTCATTAAAGCTGACAGCTTTAAAATGTGCTTCTGAAGGGAAAAAATAGATATATATCAAATAACTGCATGCTAGTCCTCAAATAACCAATGGGTCTTAAATTTTCCTTCATGGCTTTACCAATTTTACGTACCATGTTTTCCTGGAGCACCTAATTCAATGACAGTAGCAGTTATAGAAAATGATGCACTGCCCAAGGGCTATTTCACATATAGATACCAGGTCTTGTTGAGAAACTCGACATGTCAATTCTTAAGATCCCCAAATCATAGAAACTCTCAAGAACCCACCGAAGTTGGTATGGGAGAAGAAATTGAAGATGTCATTAAAATTTCCTTAAGCCACTGTCAACTCTGGCCCTCCAAACCTATTAAGTCATTATTTTTCTGTCTCTCTTTCTCACTTGGCCTCCATGTATTTCACTCTGTATTTCTTTGACTTTATTTCCTCTCAGGAGACAGCATGGTATATTAGAAAGAGCACGGACTTTGGTGACAGACTAACCCAAATTTATAACCTTGTTCCTTTGCGGCTGTGAGACCTTGGGCAACAGGTATGCTTATAACTACCTCATGGGTTTGTTGCAAGGATTAAATAAGACCGTATGAGTAAAATAGCTTACACATACATAGAAAACTCTTGAATGTTAGTTCAAGAGTTTCCCCTTCTCTTTCCCTGCTTTCTCCGTCAGTTCTCACCCTTACTCTGCTTCTTTTTGCATAGTCCTGTTGGTACCTCGCAGGGTTAATGGGACAGTGTGCACATCACTCTGCCTTTTACACAGAGTCCAAAATGCCAAGTATCACAGTGATTCCAAGCATGGGATTTGGTGTCAGACTGCTCGAGTTCAAACCCCAGCTCTGTTACTAGCTATGTTTCCTTGGCCAAGTTATTTAACTTCTCTAAGGCTCCATTTTCCCATTTGTAAAACAAGAATAATAATACTCCTACCCCATAGGATTTCAGTGAAGATATAATGAGTTAATTCAAGTTGTTGGCACATAATAGATGCTAACTAAATGTGCATTATTAAAAATCAAATGTTACCTTCTCAGAGAGACTTTCCTTGACTATCTATTCAAAATTGTAGCCATTACTCTTACTCCCCTTTACCTCACCATGCTTCATTTTTATTCTTAACAATTATAACCCTGTGACTAAATATATATTTATCAGTTTATATATTTGCTTATTTTTATCTTGCTCCCTCTATCACTAGAACATTACCTCCGTGAAAGCAAGCTTTTTATTTTCTTTAATCCCCAACACCTAAAAGAGTACCTGGAACATAGTAGGCACTAAATAAACATCCATTGGCTGAATGAATGTATTCTACCTAAGGCATTCCAATAAGAGGAGAATCTCAGCTCTTTCAGGATGAGGGTGGCCATAACCTGAGTGTGGGAGCCTTCCTATTGTCTATCAATCCTCCTCCTAGGAAGAGAGCATCCTGAAAGCCGAGCTAAGCCCTCTGGGTGGCTGCAACACTTGATTACTTCTCTTAAGTGCAGGCATAAACTCCTACTTACCTGGCAGCCTGGCTGTGAGGCCTGTAATTAAGTTCACTAAGACATCTTGTATTGTGTGGCTTTTTAAAAAACATTCTGCTTCCTTTAAATTTTCTTCCCAGGTCATAAAAGATTTTAAGTGGTTTATTACCTTAATAGATTAACCCTAGATTTCAAATCCTGCCTTTTCCTTTTTAGTAGTATACTACTGAAGCAGATATGACAGGTCAGTGAGAGTCAGAGCAACTCTGTACACAATGGGAGTGAGGAACAAGAGAGGTTCAAGCCAAGTGGTTCCAGCCAAGTGCCTCCAGGCATCTCCAGTGCCCATGTCTACTTGTAAATCACAGAAACATTGAAATGCTACTCTGCACAGTTAGCTTGGTTTCTACTTTAACCCTGAGATCTTCTGTTGATGTTATACCTGGCTGGGTGTTGTCCACTTGGTATTTGTGAATCTTTTCCCTCTTCTGATGTGAAACTCTGCATTGTCCCCAAAGCTTCTCTTCTGCTTATTTCTGCATAGCACTATTATTTTTAAGAAATATACTGTAGCAAAGGTCAGGAGAGAAGAGGGGATTAGGCTTTAGCTCAGGGAGAAGCCAGACTATTGTGCAGTGGCAAAATGAAGCAGACGCACTCTATTTACCAAATTGTGAGAGGAAATAGCCCTGAGCCTTAGCATTACTCATATATGCTTTATATGCATGACCTTCAAATGGCAGTAATGAATATCACTTTTCCTGTTGATAAATATTGATTACTCTGTGCTGGTGGGAAATCTCAAGTCCATTTGGCTTTGATAACTACCAGCTGTGACTTATTTAGAGGCTACATGCCCCTCAGCATGTTTGGCTGCTTGGGTACCTCCTGTTTTTACCCACCTACCAATTTTAGGTCAGGGCTTTCAAAGCAAATATGGATCAAAGAAGATTTCTGCCAGCACTTCTTCACTTTAGACCTGACTCTGAAGGTGAAGCTGAATCTTAATGGTTTCTGAAGGTTAGTTGTGGACATAGCTATTTACTTGGCCACATCCTTATTAACTGCCAGCAACTATATCTCAGTGAGCATATACTATAAGGGTGTCCCATTCATATGAGTACGGTAATACCCCATTCTAAAGGACCATGCTGTGGGTCATTTTACAGGTAAAACATTCTACTGCTGACATTTTTCTGGAGAATAACATCTCTTTGTAGGTTTAAGACTTATCTGGTTTGGGGTTGATGGATTCTCTGGCTCAAGTGAATTATGATGAGCTAACTTCCATAATGTCATAGATCAGCTGTGAAAATAAAAAGCAGCCTACTTAGAACAAGCCTGAAAATAAATAGAACTGTGGGGCCCTAAGAAGTATCTGCTAATGAAAACTGGGCCACTTATCTCTAGACTCTATTTTCCTCTCTATTTCTGCTTCTTTTGTTTGATTTTATGGAGGATAGGTTTATGGTAGTGTCTTTGCTCTATTTTCTTTTGTTGGTAGTCATTTTATGATTGCAATAGAATATGATAAGAGAGGTAAAGAAAGAATGGGTAAAATGCCCATAAACAAGAGAGAGGGACGAAATAGCATCTTTTTTTTTTTTTTACAAGGCATCAAAATAACATTTGGAAAAGAAAAGGTTTTTCTCTTCATAGAGTAGGATGGAGAATGCAATGTCAGAGATTTGATTATCAGGCAGTATATTTCGTCAAATGTGTGGTCCTCAGAAAGCACTATGAACCCAGGAAGGTTTATCTTCATACTGACAGTGTGACTGTCTTTCACCTTTTTTCCTCTCTCTGGAGTTCATACTCCATCTTCTCTCTCTGAGCTTGACTCTATCCTCATCTTTTCCTATCAAAACCTGCTCAGTGCCTTCATTTTCACTCAGCTGTAGATGACTGATAACACTGTGGCATGTTCCCTCTTCCCGGAAGAATACTGTGTAAAGATCAAAGGACTTATGTGAAAGGAGAAATCTCTGGGAGTAAAGTCCAGGTATCCAACCAAAAGTTGAGGAAAGACTGAGATGTATGTGTGGACCACAAGTGGATATCAGTATCTTCCTTGTTACTTTGAAATCCTACCAAAGAGTATATTTTACTCTAAGTTGCCCTAGCTCAGAAAAAATCTTCATACAGACTCTTGAGATTTCCTTCTTTAAACTTGTGGTAGAGACCTCAGCTTAAGACTTGTTATGTCCACTGCTAGAGTTCAGGCAAGTTGAGATGATTACGGTGAACTAGTACAGTTAATTTGTATGAGGGCTGAAGGAAGATGGGGGGTTTTGTCCACATTTTGCACAGGTTACTGAGGAAATAAAGGGAAATAGAGAGGCTATATGATGTCTGGTGTCCCACCCAGTCTCAAGGATTGCTATCTGAGCCCCATGGAGAACAAGACTTCAGACTGAATCCAAATGAGCTATTTTTACAATAGCAATAGGAAAAGATAACAAAACAAGCAATACTCCTTCAATGCCCAAGTGAAAAAATGCTATAGACTGGGGGCAGAGTAACACTTTCCCCATATTACCCAGAGTGGCACTGACACAGTGAGACCTGAAAAGACCTTAAGTGTTATCTTGGCTCTTCACAAGGTGTGCTACTTTGAAGAGCACAAGAAGAAATTATCCTAAGCAAGAAATCATGGTCCCACAAGATGGCATGGCAGCAGTGACAGCAGTAAAGTGACATTTTCAAGTGTCCTCTTGCAGAACAGATATTGACAAAAGGCCTGAAGTGGATGAATATGAAAATACTGTTTATGAGCACAGGTGAGAAATGTCCAGAGATTCTCCTGTATAACTAACTGGGTGACCCTTTGGGGGAGAGAGTCAAGGGATCCTGAAATGTGCACGTGGAAATAATAAGACAGTGATATTGGTACTGATATTACAGTTCATGTGACCTGATTTATAACCATTGGTTGGAGAGGTCTGAGGTAGTCACACTCATAAACAAGGATGGCTCTACTGATTCAGAACTTGTCAGATGTGTATCTTGCATCCGAGTTTTCTTTTTTTTTTAAGCAATGAATATGGCTTTTTGCTTAAGAATCTACAACCTCTCAATGAATCTCCCTTTTGGTCAAGAGTACACATCTATATCAGAGCTATCCTGGTGGAAAAGGGTAAAGCTAACTGGCCCTTATAAGAATCAAATTCACAGCCTTGACCTCATTAGTATGTTCCAACCATCTGAGTTAACTGGCCGTGATCCTGGGAAACGTTTTCCTTCTGAACTCTAGAAACTCAATAGTTTCAGTAACGTGATAAAGATAAGTTGGGTCATGAGTAAAAATTAGAAGACTCTCTGAGTCAATGGCTTTAGGCTTAGAAGAGGCAATGCAAAATAAAGATAAATGTCTGCTCTGGGCAGGGATTAAAAACTGCACCAAGAGATAGAGTGGAACCTATACCCAGGGAATTAAAAAAATGTAAAGAAATGAGGTAAACAGATTTAATTAAAACACAGACTTCCTAAATCCATTTTCTGTGATTATTTGTTATTATTCTTAGGAGCTGATTAAGCAGTAGCAGATGTCACTAATACACAAATCGCATTACACATGTTAAATGTGTTCAGTACATAGAAGACCATGATTAGAACATTTCTGCAAGATACTGCTAACTACTTCCTACTTGATTTAAAAGGAAAATTTTACTTTAGAATTCTGAAAGTACATAAAATTTGAGTCAAACCTTGAGTCACTTTCTGGGAAATTATCAGACCAAATTGAACTTGTCCTTTTTATTCAGATAGACAAATATTCATTGAGTGTAAATACATGCACAACATTTAGAATAGGAAAATAACTATTTAAAAATGTTGGCCTTTGCCTTAAAGAATAAAGAGGGCAAAAACTGAGAGTGGAGTGGAGGGCATTATTCCCTTCTGGCCAATCCAGAAGTTGCTTCACTTAGACAACATTCTGAAATGAAGGTAGTATGGAAGGAAAATTGTGAGATATGTCTTTTTTGCTATGAGGTACTTTCTATTTACAGCTAACACCTGAGTACCTGAGTAGTGTTTATCATGGGTCAGGCATATTAAGTACCTTGCATATGTTCACTTGCTACCACAACTCCATGAGACAGGTACTACCATATTCCCATTTTATAGTAAAAGAAACTGTAATAAAAAGGTGTGACAAAACTTGCCCAAGGTCAAGGTCACAGGACAAGTAAGTGGTAGAACTGGGACTTGACTCCAGGCAGTTTGATCCTAGCGTCCACACCACCACCCCATGTTGCCTCTCAGTACAGGTGCTGGAAGTATTTGGGTTGTGAATCCTTAAATATTCAGAATTACTTTACTGCTTTGAATAAGCAAATACCTTTAATAAGAAAATCATATTAAAGGGAAAACATTCCAAAGGAATAGTATGCATGCTTCCTTAACTTCGGAAATAAATAAATAAATAAATAAATAAATGTATGTGGTACAGATTATTAACAAGTCAACAGTTTCATAGAGTGCAGAGCAATCTCCTGTGAAAGCATAACACATACATTTCCAGGGTCCTGAACTGTTCAAAACTATGTGAATTTCCAACTAGAATCTTTTTTATCGCAGAGTTGGTGGGAGGGCTACTGTTCCTTACTCTTACACAGCATTTAAATACTCCTTCTATAAGCTTCAATGACATGAAAATGGGAAATTATGTCAATGTTTGTACTTGTGTTTGAGGATGGAATTAGGAAGGGAGCCCTTTTATTGGTCTTCTATTTCAGCGAAAGGGAGTATCATGAAAACTGCAAAGGAACAGTATAATTTGTTGCCCAAATTAAATGGTATACGCAAGACATATTTTTGAATTAATGAAGACTTAAGCATCAAGAACTTCTTTCCATTCCCTGTTAAAGCTGCTAACATTTGTATTTACTCAAAAATATGTAGACTCCTGGTATTTCTTTCAGAATCTGGCAGAATGTAATATTTGCGTCAGAAAATACTACTTCTTTTAGGCTCTCCAGAAGAAAAAAAAAAAAAAAAAAGACTTGCTGGCTACTATTACATTGTATTATTCCACTGTCTCTATTTCATTTAAGAGGCTTTGGGGCAATGGTCTCTCACCTCTTTGGAAATATGACAGCTCACCACTAACAGCAATGATGGGGAAGAGGAGGAGTTAGAACATCTGCAAGACAACTTTCTAAACCTTTTCTAAGCCACAGCACAGAGTATAAATCCTTTTTCTAAAATGCTATGAAAAGGCTTTCAACTTCAAACAACCAGATAATAAACAAATATATCCCCATGTGAGAGATCAAAAGGAAATTTTATATAACCCTATGTTTTGTAGCAATTTGGCAGAAAGGCTATATGAGGCAGACCACTATCTTATGTATTTCCCTGATTCCCTAAAGAGTGATTTAGTAGTAAAGAGAGATTTTTGCTGTCTCATATTTCCTTATTACCTATTTTCTGTATTTATTTATATAATATTTAGTTAGCAAAGTAATTATTTCAAATTTTATTTTGATGGCTAAAAAGAGCTGAGCAAATCTTCCATTAAACATTTATAACATGTGGTAAGCAAAGTAAAAACTAAAGAAAAGACTGCCTTTTCTAGGAAATGCTAATTACAAGGCCAGTCACATATATGTCCTCAAATTTAAACAATATTTGAGATTATTATTAATTAAATTTTTGTATGTATAATAGTTTTATCAATAGAGATTACTATGCAAACAATGAAATGAGGGGTTTAATGGGATGTATTTATTCATATGCAACTTGGATGGAATGAAGGTATTGGGGGTGGGATGATGGTGTTGGGGATGCTGTGATGGGGTCGAAGGCAGGTTGCATTATTTTCATCAAAAATCTCAGGAGAAAAGAGCAGCTTGGCTTAAAGACTCATCAAGAGATGGAGTTTTGTGTTTTGTGTTCTAATTCCATTTCTTGATTGCTGGATGACCTTGAATAAATGTCTTATCTCTTGGCTCTCAGCTTCCCTGTTGGGGGAGGGGGATCAAGTGGTGGTACTATCATGTAGTTGTAGATAAATCATTATTTTAAATTATTTTTAAGAACCTCTTCACAAGCATGCAGCAAAATTCTAACAAAACAATTTCAGATAGGCCAAGAGAAAAGCACGCATACAAAGCTTCTGGTAATGTCCCCCTATGACATGGCAAAATTTGACAGTACAAACACAATAGTCATTAATTTCATTTGCTCTTTTCTGTAAAGCACAATACTAAATTGTGGTGGGGTGAATGGTGGATAATGCCTCTAGTTTAAAGAAGAACAAACTAAATGACTAACATAATCTTGGCCTGTTTGTTCACTTCTTTGCAAAGGCCTCTGAAGCCCAAATTATTTTACTGATCACTGACTACTAATGATACATGATGTAAATGAGAGGTGAATAAAATAAGGCCTGCATTTCCAGTTCACAAAGGTCTAAGGCCTGCTCTTTAAAGAGGATAAAATGTTTTTGTTCTCCATCTGGAACTCCCAACAATCTTTTAGACAAAAGAACAACTCTCAAATGTTTAGGTACTGAATGAGGACAATTGAATATACCTCTAATTTGAAGCTTCACTCTCAAAAAGCTTTTCTCCAAAGCCAAAGATTTAATGTAACCTCATAATATGGTGTGGGTTTGGTTGGACAAGGGAAGGAGTGTGTAAAAACAAGATACTATAAGACTCTAAGAGTTCATCTATATTTCAGCTAATAAGAAATTATTATTGGCTGAAATATCCTTTGATCAAACTGGGGCCATCAAGAGACCAGATGTTATGCTAAGCCATAGAGGGAAGCCATCTCTGAAGTATGATGGAGAACTTTTAAAAGGATTCCTTGGGACTTTTGGCCCTGAAGGAATAACTGGTACTTGACTTACTCTCTCACCATAGAAAAGTAGGGAAGTGTACAAAAGATACGGAATAACTGTTTTCAAGTATTGGATGATGGGCAACACAGGTCTCTGACACCCTGGCTTTCTGCCTAGGGGAATATTTTGAACTGCAGAGTAGGGCAAGGGAACTCAAGTAGAAGATGGTAGTCTTGCTAAGTTGAGGAAACAGACAGTGAAATTTGGGAAGACTGAAGGGGCTAGGATTTGCAAGGCAGAGTGCTGGAGAGAATGGGGCTACTCAGAAAAACAGCTCCAGAAATCTGCATGTAGTCCTCTTTCCTCTTTGTCATAATATTAAGCTGCACATGCATAGGGTAAAACTCTATATGGCTAGTCAGAGAACAACTACCAGAGAGCTGTAAGCTGAAAAATTCCCAAAACTCACACAGGGTTATGAAACGTTTGAGTCCTGATGTTACCGACTGGAGAAATCTCACTGAATGCCTAAGCCAATCAGCGGAGAATGTAGAAGGGTCTAGACTTAGCAGTAAAATGTCATGCCTAACTAGGAAAAATCAGTCAATAGAAACAGACTCCAAAATGATAGAGTGATAGAATTATCATACAAGGATTTAAAAAGTTATTATAAATATTATTAAGGATTTAAAGGAAAATATAAACATAATAAACATAGAAATGAAAATATTTTAAAAAGAACTAAATACAAATAGACATCAAAACATTGAAAATTCAATAGATGGGCTTAATAGAAAATTAAACATTGCAGAAGCAAAGAAAAATGAACTTTCAGATTAAGTAATAGAAACTACCATAACTAAAGGACATTGAAGAAAAAAGCTGAAAAAATTAAACAGATAATCAGGGACCTGTGAAGCAATATCACAATCTACTATACGTGTAAATGTTTAGAAAGGGGATGGGCAGAAAAACTATGTGGATAAATACTGCCTGAAAGTTCTCAAAATTAGATTAAAAATAGCAACCATAAATTTGAGAAGGTCAGTGAATCCCATGTAGAATAAACACAAAGACTAATACACCAAGACATATTATCAAAGTACTGAAAGTCATCATCAATGAGAAAAAATTTTAAGCAGCCAAAGGGACAAAAATGTTCCTTGACCTCAAAGGGCACTGTCTTTCTAGAACCCTTGGTTAAACTGTAAATACTTTTTTCCCCCAAGCTTTACTGAGATACAACTGACATATAACATTGTGTAAGTTTAAGTTTGATAAACACTGTGTGTCTCAAACAGCATGTTGATTTGATACACATATATATTTCAAATTGATTATAGTCATAGCATTAGCTAACACCTCAATCAGGTCACATAACTATCATTTTTTTCTTTCTTTTCTTTTTTGTTTTGGTGAAAATATTTAAGATCTACTCACTTAGCAACTTTCAAGCATATAATACAGTATTATCAAATACAAATACTCTTGAGGAGAGAATATATTATACAATTCAAACTACCCTGTGGAGGAGTTTCAGGATTATTTTGGAATAGGGCATCTGTTGAAGGGTAGGGACTTTAGGCAATGGAGAACAGGTTAGATAAATGTGAATAAGCCCTGGTATGCGGAGCAACCCCACATAATGTGTTACTTAGAGGGGATATGAAAAGATACAGCAGACACATTTTGTCAACTTTGAAATTTGGACTCAGGATGATTGTGGCCTCAGACTAAGGATCCTGATTGGGGAATTTGGTGTTGAAGATGAAAGTTTCAAAATTAGAAAGAGACTGTAACCTTATGGAGTTAGATTTCTATGGTCAGTCCCTATTGAGTTAGGCCTATTTTTCTTTAGGCACTAAGCCTGAGATTTCCAAGTCTTGCCCCCAAGTGATCAGTGGCACCTTGGGTAATGGAATGTAAACCATGTGTTTGGGGTTGCTTCAATAGTGGGAGATTGAGAAAGCAATAAAATATGAATATTTCATACTTGACATATTTTGTTTTAAAGGCAATTATTAAAATAATAGCACAAATATTGGTTAACTAAACGCATTTATCACATAGAATAATTTAAAAAGGAATAGAAAACTTAGAGATAAATGTTACCTACGTTTATTATCTAAACACAGAGTGATTATTAATCACCTTGACTAAATTGGGACTTTCTTATATATACTATTATGAAAATATGTACCTTTTAAAAATCCGTAGGTATTGGCTTAACCCACTCTAAGTCATTTGCAGCTGTGGAGTTAAAATTCCTTTTAGCTATTGTACTTTCTCCTTTTGCTAGTCTTAGTTGTCCTAGTGAGAGTTTCCTCTTTGTTTGCTTGCTGCACATTCCAGTGTGCCCCCCTTTAGGTAGTTTCTGTTGCCTGATACAGATGGTTCTCTGCTTCAAGGTCCCTGCCAACTGATCACAAAAAAGCTCCTAAAATACACAGTCACTGATAATTCTCTAGGCCATGTTTTCCTATGATTATCTCTTTTTTATCCCAACCATCCCACTATGGTTTATTTCTTCTCTAAGGAAGCTCAGATTGAGTGACAGATCTTTTCCATACAGTAGCTAAAGGTCACCTATTCACTAAGCTCTGCCATAGACATCCAGGAATGTCTACTAGGAAATTCTGGTTAAAACAGCTTCTTAAGAGTGAAGGGTATTTTTCTTCCTTTGAATTTTTCAGAAAACAATATGCCAGATATCAAAGCACTGTGATACATATTTTCATATGATACATATGAAAATAAAACCAATTTGAGTACAAAGACTACTTCACCCAATTTAAACTTAACAGAACAAAGTTTAAATTCAATAGTATTCCAACAAATGGTGTGAACCCTAATTGAAAATTTTGCAGACATTGAACAAGTACAATAACATACCGAAATTAAGTATTCTAGACATGTATTAGTTAAAGTAACATTAGCTGCAGCAGCAGTTAAACCGAGAAATCTCAATTGCTCATCATAATAAAAATTTCGCACTTATTCAGAGACCCAGGCTCTGCCACCTTCAACACATGGGTTCCAAAGTTACTTTGGGATCCAACATCTAGTCAGCAGATGGGGGAATTGAGAGAGAGGACAGAATTGCATGGGAAGCAATGTGCCAGGCCTGGAAGTAAGTTTCATCATCTCCAGAAATCCACTGAAATGGCCACATCTAAGTTAAGGAAGGCTGTGAATATATTCTAACTATGTGCCAAGGAAGAAAGGGAAACAAATTCAGTGAGTAATTAGACTATCTCTGCCACAAGGCATAATCCTGGGGAAAATGGAAGTGGTATTGGTTACCAAGAAATCCTTGTCACAGGTTTAAGAATACCACTTAACAAATATTTATTGAGTCCCTATTATGAACTAGGCACTTTGTTAAGCATCAGAACTAAAGAAAAACTAGAATTTACTTACTATCCTTTGTTTATTATGGTACAGTGAGGGATGACACATTTAACTGATTTTTGCCATTCAGAGTGATAAATGTTATGGGAGAGGTAAATACAGGGAATCAAAAATCTGGTCTTTAAAGCAAATTCTTCTCATTTACCATTTACCCACCCTTTAGCTCAGGAGAGATGACATTTTTCATTGCCTATTAAGGGAGTATGAGCTGGGTAGTTAGGAAGAAGTCATAACTTTTATCACTTCCTTGCTGCAATGTGGACATTTTTATTTGCAGCCTAGAAGTTACACATACTTCATGGAGCTAAATTATTGCTTATTTAACATTCACTAAACATTCTGTCTTATATGCCTTAGCAACATTTTTTAAGTGAAAAAAAAGGGATAAATTTTTTAAGCTATTGAGACCTGCTTTTCTGCAGGTCTGCTGTTTTGAGGGACATGAAGGCAGTTGGAGGTGGGGAGCTGTTGTTTCACAGAAATGTCCAGAGATGAAAGAGAAAGAATTTCATGAATATAATAAAATTGCTCTTATCAAAAATGGGACATATGAGGTTCTTAAAGGCCTCTTTTATCTTCATCATAAAGCAAAAGGGCATCTATAATGCTTTCTCTTTGGAAAATGCATTGATTCTGAGTGATTTTTTTGGCAAGTGCATTGATTCTCTTTCATTCCATTTGCATAAGTGATGCTGTTAGAATACTGCTAATGATAAGCATGTTCAGAGACATAATGGGATCCTGAAATTTTGAGAAAAATGCTCTTTAAGGCAACTTCTTCACTTCTCTTTAAAACTGGAGTAGGTTTGTGGAAAGAAAATTAGGCTAGGTGTCAGAAGAAGAAAATTGTAGTCCCATTCTACCACCACTCACTACAAGAATCTAGATAGCATGCCACTTCATTTCACCTTGCTTCACTTTAGTCTCTTTAAGTACAAAGGATGATGAATAATGCTAGTTATATGTACGTGTGTGTATGTGTGTGTGTGTATATATATATGTCTGTGTGTATAATAATAAGACATAATACCAGTCATATATATGTGTGTGTCTGTGTATGTGTGTATGAAAGTGTAGCATGAAGATTTTCTAGAATGTAAAACCTACTTTGTTCTTCTTCATAAAATTCATTACAAAAGTGATATAACTTTAATGTATAGAATACAGCTAATCCAAATAAAAATTATCTGTAATCCCACTCTGCAGAGATAACCACTGTTTATGGAATAAACTCCCAAACTTTTCGTCCTTTGGTAAACACTACTTCTCAGAATCTTTAACGCTCTTAGTATGTCCTGAGACCACACCCTGCATTAGAAAATTCTCTTTGCATATCTGAAGCACATCCCATTTTCAGAAATAGTCTACAAGCAACCAGGGGAGTATTTTTTCCATTATCAGTGTAAGAGGCATCAGCTATTTTCTGTTTGAAAGACCCTGTGAGCTTGCAACAAAAAGAAAGGGAGTACGCTGATGACTTCATGGTAAGGAACAGGGATTGTATGGATAAGGCTGTAAATAATAGTAAAACTAGTGAAATGACCTGAATGGGACAGAAAGATTTATTTCATAGTTTATCTGAACACTCTAGGGAAATAGACAATGGAATATAGCCTTAGTGTTCAATTCCATCCCTTTTTATTGAGTCAGGGCATGTTTAAAGAAATTTATAGAGCTCTTTTTAAGTCAGCATTTTTAGTAAGTGGCACCGAGAAAAGATTATACTGAAGGAGAGCCAGGTGACAATACAGAACATGAGACATGAGGGAATTTATAATGGCTGAGCTAATTAAGGTGGAGGACACACAGGGAGGTGGCCCCCAGTGAATTATCTGCTCAACATTCTTACTACTGCCTATTCCCCTGCCTCTCTCTCTTTATCAATGACAATTTCAGAGTTCTCAGATCCTATCTTCTGGAACTGAATTGCTATGTAAAAGCCTTTGGTTTGTATAGCAGTGCCACTCTCAGACCCAGAAATCATTCCTGATATAGAAATATATCTTAGGATAAATCCAATCAAATCTCATAGACGTTGGAATCCAGGAGGAGACCACATTTTTTCTGAGCATACAGAAAAGCAACAAAAAAGAAATAAAGAAATGGAAAATGGAGCCTATGAAGAAAGATTTAATAAAGAAGGTGGCCAGAATATCTAGAGCCTAGATTTGGAATTAAGACTAGGATTCTGGATTCTAGAATAGATCTGGATTCTAGGTCCAGATCCACAAATAGATGTGAGCTACAGGAATTAAGAGATGCTACAGGTTGGGTTCTCTGGAAAGAGATACTGAAATGGAATTTATTAGGGCATGCTGGGTGTTTATTAGGGATCAACACCTGTTGAAGAGAAGAGGAGGAGGCAGGATCATACAGATCAAGAAAAACTGCCATACTGGCCAACCCCACAGGGAAGTCTGGAGTACATAGGGCTCCCCAGCATGTCTCACATTGGGCTTGGAAGGCTGGGCCTCTCTACTCCCACTGTAATTCATCATTGGATAGGAAGGGTAAGCCCATATGAAAATTTGCTCTCTGTTGCTGAGACAAACCCTAAAGCAAGTGACAGCTCTCCCATAGATTGACCAACAAGTCCTTCCTTTAAGGGCAGTCTGGGCAGCACATATCTCTGTCCACCACAAAAAGGGAGTAGGTGAAAAAGAGTTAGATTAGATGTTTAAGGTTTCTTTTAGCCCTAAAAACTGATGTTTTAAAGAATAATAAAGTATATCATAATAGACTGGGGTTATTAAAAAAAAACAATCACTGCTGTCAAGAGAAAAGTATAACCACTATATTACAGAGAAAGACATTCCAGTCATTGCTATTAACTTGGTGAATATGACTAATTAGAGATAGAAACACACATATATACACAAACATGCACCTATACATGTCAGGAAATAAGTAAGAAGATACTTTGTGTCAGGGTTTGTAAGATAGTGTACTAACTGCATGTTCTTCATACCCAGAAAGAGCCAAATCCAAGGCACTGAGTTTATTTTATATCATAAATGAAGGACTCAGATTAGATTTTTTGATGATTTTCCTATGCAAAAATCCTTGTGGATAGTTAAAACAGGAAGCCCAGTTAAAACTCACATGTTAAGAATATATTTGGAGGATCATGGCCCAATATGGTTAAGGGACCAAAAAAGGAATCATACTGGGCTTCCCTGGTGGCGCAGTGGTTGCGCGTCCGCCTGCCGATGCAGGGGAACCGGGTTCGCGCCCCGGTTTGGGAGGATCCCACATGCCGCGGAGTGGCTGGGCCCGTGAGCCATGGCCGCTGAGCCTGCGCGTCCGGAGCCTGTGCTCCGCAACGGGAGAAGCCACAACAGTGTGAGGCCCGCGTACCACAAAAAAAAAAAAAAAAAAAAAAGGAATCATACTAATAACTATCATTTAGTCACAATTTACTATGTGTTAGAGATTGTGTAAGCACTTTACTTGTTATTCTACTTAATTCACATAACAACTCATGAGGTAGCTATTGTAATCTCAATTTTACAGGTTCAAGATCACACAGTAAATGGCAGAGTGTGGGTGCTTATCTAGAAAATCTGATTCTAGAGCCTATACTCTTAACTACTATCTTAAACTGCTATCATATAAAAGAGGGATCTGATTGTTGTCTATGGCTCCAAGAAATAAAATGACAAAACTTCTCAAGGCTCTACACAACTTGTCCGCTGCCTACTTCTTCAAGAGTACTTTCCATTTTGAGTACACTTTCCATTTTACCCCACTATATTGGCTTGGAACAAGTAAAGTTCTTTCCACCTCATAGCCTTTGTATTTGCATATATACTCTGCCTGAAACATCCTTTCCCTTGCTCTTCACCTGTCTACCCTTTATGGCACTCCTTCAAGTAAGCTTTTCCTGACCCCCTCTCCCTCAGACTAGTTTAGATACTCCTGTTATATGCTTTTATGGTTCCCCTAACTACTTCAAGGCATATATACTTTTTTCAGAATACAACTGTCTCTTTACTTGTTTACTGTTTGTCTCCTCACAGTAAATATAACTTTCATGACAGAAAGGTTCACATTTGATCTATTCACTATATTTTTCTATGCTATTTAGTACTTAGCATATTAGGTGCTTGTTTGCTGTCTGGCTGGATAACTGTGTACATAGATAAAAACTACAACCAATGAATGGAAGCTACAGGGAGTCAGAACTGAACTATAATGAAAGAAGCTATTTTGGAATGTACTAACTTCTTTCCATTGGAGATGATCAAGCAAAGATATATAGCCACAATAACAGAATCCATAGACCACTTAAGAGCCACGAATTTGTTACACTGTGCTTGCAAGCACTGTGACTTTCCTCCTCCTTGTAAGAAGGAATAGTCTATTTATTCACCCCTGAAGCTAGGCTTGGTCATGGGATGTGCTTTAGCAATGGGACATTAACAAAGTGACAGAAGTAGTGACTTGGAAAGTGTGTGCACATTGAAACTTGTCCTCTCTGGAAACACGGTTGCCACCATTTGGAGTCTGAACTAAACTTGAGAATGAGAGAACAACTGGAGAGAGATGCAGTTGACAGCCAGTAGTAACCACTGGACATATGAGCGAGGCCATATTAGACCACTGCTAGACGATAAAGCCACCATATGACTACAGTCACATAAGTGCACCAGGTAAAACCAGGAAAAGAATTGTATAGCTAAGCTTGGCCCAAATTCGTGACTTACAGTATCATGAGCAAAAAAATATATATATACTGGTCACTAGATTTTGGAGAGGTTGGTTGGACAGTAATAGCAGAATCAGGGGCTGCTGTAGAAGATTTTCCAATAACAGGTAGACGTGTTTACTAGATGACCTTAAATGACCCTTTCAATCTTAAGAATCTATAATTGTACTGAATGTTTTTAAAAATACTTAAATGTCATTCAAAACAACTGAAAAGTCCCCTTGTGATAAAAACGCACCATAGAGGCTATTCATCCATTTGTTTGGATTTACCGTACATGTCATAATTAAAGAAGCATTTCAGCATTTGATTTGTACTTAAAGCTCACATAATTTTAAATACATTCTCTAAATCCTTCCTAGTCAGCAAAATAACATTTATGCTGAAATCTGTCTCGTGGCCTGTTCTATATCTCCATGTACAGACTGCAGGAGTTATAATTCAGCCATAAAGACAGCTGAAATATGCACTGCTTTGAATTGTTTTAATCTTGTGCACAAGAGACTGGAGGAGAAAATTAACTGCCGTATGCTGCCTCATTCAAAGAATCAGATGGATAATAATAAAACAGAAAACATATAAAATCATTTAGAGCCATTTTAGGACCATATGCTCAACTTCACTGACAACAATCAACTAAAATATATTTCAGAAAATAGAAGTGGAGAGAATATAATTCTACTCATTATATTGGGTGTTAGACTCAAAATCATTTGAAAATATCATGGATCTATAGAAATGTAGTTTTTATCTAGAGATAACTAGACCGCTGATTAAGATGAATTTAGTTACTCATGGGGAATGTTTTTCCTCCTTTTTTGGCCATAACTCAAGTCTCTCTTCCTTTACAGGTCACATCCAAGCTCACGGTTTTCAGGGCATCATCGCAGATGCAACAAAATTCATGCGGATTCCTCCTTCCCATTGTACCTACCCAATTCTGTACTTGTCTGTACATATATTAGTAGATAGTGAATATTATTAGCTTTACAAAAACTCACCATAGGTTTCCTTTAAGCAGAAGGAACCCCTAGTGCTACTTTCTTATTTTCCCTTCTCCCTCTCTCCATTTATCTTACTGTATTGTTTTTGTTTATTTGCAAGAATGTTTTCCTAATTAAATATTAAGTTCCTTGTGGATGTATGAATTTGTGACTTGAAATATTGGATTAAAATATGGCACGTGTTAGGTTCTCAAGAAATTAATTGTTGAATGAACAAATGATTGAATTTAAAATACTATGCTACAGACCTTCAAGATGGCAGAGGAGTAAGACGTGGAGATCATCCTCCTCCCCACACATACATCAGAAATACATCTACATGTGGAACAACTCCTACAGAACACCTACTGAACGCTGGCAGAAGACCTCAGACTTCCCAAAAGGCAAGAAACTCCCCCACGTACCTGGGTAGGGCAAAAGGAAAAAAGCAAAAACAGAGAAAAAAGAATAGGGACAGGACCTGCAACTCGGGGAGGGAGCTGTGAAGGAGGCAAAGTTTCCACATACTAGGAAGCCCCTTCACTGGCAGAGATGGGGGGTGGTGGGGGTGTGGAAGCTTTGGGGCCACGGAGGAGAGCACAGCAACAGGGGTGCGGAGGGCAAAGCGGAGAGATTCCCGCACAGAGGATCGGTGCCGACCAGCACTCACCAGCCCAAGAGGCTTGTCTCCTCACCCGCTGGGGCGGGCGGGGGCTGGGAGCTGAGGCTCAGGCTTCGGAGGTCAGATTCCAGGGAGAGGATTGGGGTTAGCTGTGTGAACACAGCCTGAAGGGGGCAAGTGCCCCACAGTTAGCTGGGAAGGAGTCCGGGAAAAAGTCTGGAACTGCCTAAGAGGCAAGAGACCATTGTTTCAGGGTGCGCAAGGAGAGGGAATTCAGAGCTCTGCCTAAACGAACTCCAAAGATGGGCGCGAGCTGCAGCTATCCACATGGACACCAGGGACGGGCATGAAACGCTAAGGCTGCTACTGCAGCCGCCAAGAAGCCTGTGTGCAAGCACAGGTCATTCTCCACACCTCCCCTCCCAGGAGCCTGTGCAGCCCGCCACTGCCAGGGTCCCGTGATCCAGGGACAACTTCCAAGGGAGAACACACGGCACACCTCAGGCTGGTGCAACATCACACCAGACTCTGCCACCGCAGGCTCACCCTGCATTCTGTAACCTTCCCTCCCCCCGGGCCTGAGTGAGCTGGAGCCACCTAATCAGGTGCTCCTTTAACCCTGTCCTTTCGGAGCCAAGAACAGATGCCCTCAGGCAACCTACACACAGAGGCAGGGCCAAATCCAAAGCTGAAACCCAGGAGCTGTGTGAACAAAGAAGAGAAAGGGAAATCTCTCCCAGCAGCCTCAGGAACAGCAGATTAAATCTCCACAATCAACTTGATGTACCCTGCATCTCTGGAATACCTGAATCGACAATGAATCATCCCAAAATTGAGGCAGTGCACTTTGGGAACAACTGTAGACTTGGGGTTTCCTTTCTGCAAATAATTTGTTTCTGGTTTGATGCTTATCTTAGTTTAGTATTTAGAGTTTATTATCATTGGTAGATATGTTTATTGGTTGGTTGCTCTCTTCCTTTTTATTTTATATATAGATATGTATCTATTATTTTCCTTTTTCTCTTTTTGTGAGTGTCTATGTGTAGATTTCTTTGTGTGAGTTTGTATAACTTTGCTTTTACCACTTGTCCTAGGGTTCTGTCTGTCCATTTTCTTTTATTTTACTGTAGTTTTTAGCCCTTTTTATCATTGGTGGATTTGTTTTTGGTTTGGTTCCTCTCTCCTTTCTTTCTTTCTTTTTTTAAAACAATTTTTAATTTTTAAATTTTTAATATTTTTTATTTTAATAAATCCTACTCTCTTTCTCTCTCTCTTTCTCTCTTTCTTTCTCCCTTTTCTTCTTAGCTGGGTGGCTGACAGGGTCTTGGTGCTCTGGCCGGGTGTTAAGCCTGAACCTCTGAAGTGGGAGAGCCGAGTTGAGGACATTGGTCCACTAGAGACCTCCCAGCTCCATGTAATGCCAAACAGCGAAAGCTTTCTCAGAGATCTCCATCTCAATGCTAAACCCAGTCCACTCAACTACCAGCAAGCTACAGTGCTAGATACCATATGCCAAACAAACAGCAGGACAGGAACACAACCTCACCCATTAGCAGAGAGGCTGCCTAAAATCATAGTAAGTTCACAGACACCCGAAAACACAACACCGTATGTGGTCCTACCCACCAGTAAAACAAGATCCAGCCTCATCCACCAGAACAGACACAAGTCCCCTCCACCAGGAAGCCTAAAGAACCCAATAAACCAAGCTTAGCAGTGGGGGCTGACACCAAAAACGAACCTGCAGCCTGTGAAAAAGAGACCCCAAACACAGGAAGGTAAGCAAAATGAAAAGACAGAGAAATGCACAGCAGATGAAAGACCAAGATAAAAACCCACCAAACCAAACAAATGAAAGGAAAAATGCAGTCTACCTGAAAAAGAATTCAGAGTAATGAGAGTAAAGATAATCAAAAATCTTGGAAATAGAATGGAGAAAATATAAGAAATGTTTAACAAGGACCTAGAAGAAATAAAGAGAAAACAAACTATGACAAACAACATCATAAATAGAATTAAAAATGCCCTAGAAGGAATCAATAGCAGAATAATGGGGCAGACAAACAGAGAAGGGACCTGGAAGATAAAATACTGGAAATAGAAACTGCAGAGAACATTAAAAAAAAAAGAATGAAAAGAATTGAGGACAGTCTCAGAGACCTCTGGGACAACATTAAACTCACCAACATTCGAATTATAGGGGTCCCAGAAGAAGAAGAGAAAAAGAAAGGGACTGAGGAAAATATTTGAAGAGATTATAGTTGAAAACTTCCCAGATATGGGAAAGAAAATAGTCAACCAAATCCAGGAAGCCCACAGAGTCCATTACAGGATAAATCCAAGGAGAAACATGCCAAGACACATATTAATTAAACTATCAAAAATTAAATACAAAGAAAAAATATTAAAAGCAGCAAGGGAAAAACAACAAATAACATACAAGGGAAGGCCCATAAGGTTAACAGCTGATCTTTCAGCAGAAACTCTGCAAGCCAGAAGGGAGTGGCAGGACATATTCAAAGGGATGAAAGGGAAAAACCTACAACCAAGATTACTCTACACAACAAGGATCTCATTCAGATTTGATGGAAAAATTAAAACCTTTACAAGCAAAAGTTGAGATACAGCCCCACCAAACCAGCTTTACAACAAATGCTAAAAGAACATCTCTAGGCAGGAAACACAAAAGAAGGAAAAGACCTAGAATAACAAACCCCAAACAATTAAGAAAATGGTAATAGGAACATACATATCAATAACTACCTTAAATGTAAATGGATTAAATGCTCCCACCAAAAGCCACAGACTGGCTGAATGGATACAAAAACAAGACCTATATATATATGCGGTCTACAAGAGACCCACTTCAGACCTAGGGACACATACAGACTGAAGTGAGGGGATGGAAAAAGATATTCCATGCAAATGGAAATCAAAAGGAAGATGGAGGAGCAATTCTCATATCAGACAAAATAGACTTTAAAATAAAGACCATTACAAGAGACAAAGAAGGACAACTTTAACACCCCAGTTTAACCAATGGACAGATCATCCTAAATGAAAATAAATAAGGAAACACAAGCTTTAAATGATACATTAAACGAAATGGACTTAATTGATATTTATAGGACATTCCATCCAAAAACAACAGAATACACATTCTTCTCAAGTGCTCATGGAACATTCTACAGGATAGATCATATCTTGGGTCACAAATTGAGCCTTGGTAAATTTAAGAAAACTGAAATCGTATCAAGTATCCTTTCTGACCACAAATGCTATGAGACTAGATATCAATTACAGGAAGAACTCTGTAAAAAATACAAGCACATGGAGGCTAAACAATACACTACTTAATAACCAAGAGATCATTGAAGCAATCAAAGAGGAAATCAAAAATACCTGGAAACAAATGACAATGAAAACACAATGACCCAAAACCCATGGAATGCAGCAAAAGCACTTCTAAGAGGGAAGTTTATAGCAATAAAATCCTACCTCAAGAAACAAGAAAAGTCTCAAATAAACAAATCAAAAAATACCTAGAAACAAATCACAATGAAAACACGAGGACCCAAAACCTATGGGGTGCAGCAAAAGTAGTTCCAAGAGGGAAGTTTATAGCAATACAATCCTACCTTAAGAAACAAGAAACATCTCAAATAAACAGCCTAACCTTACACCTAAAGCAATTAGAGAAAGAAGAACAAAAACACCCCAAAGTTAGCAGAAGGAAAGAAATCATAAAGATCAGATCAGAAATAAATGAAAAAGAAATGAAGGAAACGATTGCAAAGATCAATAAAACTAAAAGCTGGTTCTTTGGGAAGAAAAACAAAATTGATAAACCATTAGCCAGACTCATCAAGGAAAAAAAAGGAGAAGACAAATCAATAGAATTAGAAATGAAAAATGAGAAGTAACAACTCACACAGCAGAAATACAAAGGTTCATGAGAGATTACTACAAGCAACTATATGCCAATAAAATGGACAACCTGGGAGAAATGGACAAATTCTTAGAAATGCACAACGAGCCAAGACTGAACCAAGAAGAAATAGAAAATATGAACAGACCAATCACAAGCACTGAAATGGAAACTGTGATTAAAAATCTTCCAAAAAAGAAAAGCCCAGGACCAGATGGCTTCACAGGCGAATTCTCTCAAACATTTAGAGAAGAGCTAACACCTGTACTTCTCAAACTCTTCCAAACTATAGCAGAGGGAGGAACACTCCCAAACGCATTCTATGAGGTCACCATCACCAAGTACAAGACAAGGTTGTCCACTCTCACCACTATTATTCAACATAGTTTTGGAAGATTTAGCCACAGCCATCACAGAAGAAAACTAAATAAAAGGAATCCAAATAAGAAATGAAGTAAAGCAGTCACTGTTTGCAGATGACATGATACTATACATAGAGAATCACTGATGATAAAAACCCTCCCAAAAGTAGGCATAGAGGACCTTACCTCAACATAATAAAGGCCATATATGACAAACCCACAGCCAACATCGTTCTCAATGGTGAAAAACTGAAATCATTTCCTCTAAGATGAAGTACAAGACAAGGTTGTCCACTCTCACCACTATTATTCAACATAGTTTTGGAAGATTTAGCCACAGCCATCACAGAAGAAAACTAAATAAAAGGAATCCAAATAAGAAATGAAGTAAAGCAGTCACTGTTTGCAGATGACATGATACTATACATAGAGAATCCTAAAGATGCTAGCAGAAAACTACTAGAGCTAATCAATGAATTTGGTAATGTAGCAGGATACAGAATTTATGCACAGAAATCTCTTGCATTCCTATACACTAATGATGAAAAATCTGAAAGAGAAATTAAGGAAACACTCCCTATGCCACTGCAACAAAAAGAATAAAATACCTAGGAATAAACCTACCTAAGGAGACAAAAGACCTGTATGCCGAAAATTATAAGACACTGATGAAAGAAATTAAAGATGATACAAACAGATGGAGAGATATACCATGTTCTTGCATTGGAAGAATCAACATTGTAAAAATGACTATACCACCCAAAGCAATCTACAGATTCAATGCAATCCCTATCAATCTACCAATGGCATTTTTCACAGAACTAGAACAATAAATTTCACAATTTGTATGGAAACAAAAAAGACCATGAATAGCCAGAGTAACCTTGAGAAAGAAAAACGGAGCTGGAGGATTCAGGCCTCCTGACTTCAGACAATACTGCAAAGCTACAGTAATCAAGAGAGTATGGTACTGGCACAAAAACAGAAATATAGATCAATGGAACAGGATAGGAAGCCCAGAGATAAACCCACGCACATATGGTCACCTTATTTTTAACAATGGAGGCAAGAGTATACAATGGAGAAAAGACACCCTCTTCAATAAGTTGTGCCGGGAAAACTGGACAGCTACATATAAAAGAAAGAAATTAGAACACTTCCTAACACCATACACAAAAATAAACTCAAAATGAATTAAAGACCCAAAGGAAGGCCAGATACTATAAAACTCTTAGAGGAAAACATAGGCAGAATGCTCTGTGACATAAATCACAGCAAGATCCTTTTTGACCTACGTCCTACAGAAATGGAAATAAAAAGAAAAGTAAACAAATGGGACCTAATGAAACTTAAAGGCTTTTCACAACAAAGGAAACCATAAACAAGACAAAAAGACAACCCTTAGAATGGGAGAAACTACTTGCAAACGAAGCAACTGACAAAGGATTAATCTCCAAAATATAGAAGCAGCTCATGCAGCTCAATATCAAAAAACAAACAATGAAATACAAAAATGGGCAGAAGACCTAAACAGACATTTCTCCAAAGAAAATATTCAGATTGCCAACAAACACATGAAAGGATGCTCAACATCATTAATCATTAGAGGAATGCAAATCAAAACTACAGTGTGGTATCAGCTCACACCGGTCAGAATGGGCATCATCATCTGCAAATCTACAAGCAATAAATGCTGGAGAGGGTGTGGAGAAAAGGGAACCCTCTTGCACTGTTGGTGGGAATGTAAATTGATACAGCCACTATGGAGGTTCCTTCAAAACTAAAAAGAGAATTACCATATGACCCAGCGATCCCACTACTGGGCATATACCCTGAGAAAACTATAACTCAAAAAGAGTCATGTACCACAATATTCGTTGCAGCTCTATTTACAATAGCAGGACATGGAAGCAACCTAAGTGTCCATCAACAGATGACTAGATAAAGAAGATGTGGCACTTATATACATTGGAATATTAGTTCACCATAAAAAAATGAAATTGAGTTATTTGTAGTGAGGTGGATTTACCTAGAGTCTGTCATACAGAGTGAAGTAAGTCAGAAAGAGAAAAAAAAAATACTGTATGCTAACACATGTATATGGAATCTTAAAAAAAGAAAAAAAATGGTTCTGAAGAACCATGGGGCAGGACAGGAATAAAGACGCAGACGTAGAGAATGGACTTGAGGACATGGGGAGGGGGAAGGGTAAGCTGTGATGAAGTGAGTGAGTGGCATGGACATATATACACTACCAAATGTAAAATCAATAGCTACTGCTAAGCAGCCGCATAGCACAGGGAGATCAGCTCGGTGCTTTGTGACCACCTAGAGGGGTGGGATAAGGATGGTGGGAGGGAGACGCAGTAGGGGGACCCAAGAGGGAGGAGATGTGGGGATATATGTATATGTATGGCTGATTCACTTTGTTATAATGCAGAAACTAACACAGGATTGCAGAGCAATTATACTCCAATAAAGATGTTAGGGGCTTCCCTGGTAGTGCAGTGGTTGAGAGTCCGCCTGCCGATGCAGGGGACACGGGTTCGTGCCCCGGTCCAGGAAGATCCCACATGCTGTGGAGCGGCTAGGCCCGTGAGCCATGGGCGCTGAGCCTGCACGTCCGGAACCTGTGCTCTGCTACGGGAGAGGCCACAGCAGTGAGAGTCCCGCGTACCACAAAAAAAAATGTTAAAAAAAAAAGAAATTATTCTAGAACAACTGGACATCCAGATGTCCAATTGAAACTCAACCCTTATGTACACCTTACAAAAACGCTAACTCTAAGTGGATCATAGACCTAAATGTAAAATGCAAAACTATAAATAAACCTTTTAGAAGAAAATAGAAAATAAAATAAAATTCTATGCTAATTAGAACATTCAAATTCCAGTAAACAAATATTCTCTGAAAAGCAAGGTATTGTACATCTATTTATTCATTGAGATTCATGGGATGCTTTGTTTATTTCTTTAGTTTATTCCTTGTTTACATTATCCAATATTCCATTTAAGAATTTAGTCACCTAAAAAGCAAACAGGCGAAGCAGGAGATGCAAGTTAGGGCTACAGCTGAATAAAGTGATTGGTAAATACTCTCCCTGCAAAGCAACTGTAATGATGGGCAAATTGAGAAAAATAACCATTCCAGCAATCTGGAAATTGACTAAAGGTGTACAACATTTATTCATGAAAAAATGATGAACTTTGGGTAAGAAAAGTGGGAATCTGTGGTGAGGCTTCTCTCATCCTTAAGACCTCTTGTCACCATCACCCTGCATAGCCAAAGCAGAGATTCTGTCAGGGGGTGGTGGGCCATGAGAACTGGCAAGTTCTCTGCCACTATCAATGGTGGCTCACTTGATTTGGAAAGGTGAGCACTGGCAACACTCATGTATAACAGTGTAGTCCCTGGAAGTGATAATCTCGGAGGCTGGTGGGTGAGAAGGACCAACAGCTCTATTAAATCAAGGCTGAAGTCATGGCTTGGACAAATCTATCCCTGAATGAGGGCCCAAGCTAGTTAAACACATCTGGCCAACCCTGAGGCTGCACACATGTACATAGTTATCAGAAGTAGATTCTGATAAGATGTAAAGAGCCCAGAAGGAAGTAAAATCTACAAAGCACCACACACACTGATACATCAGCAAAGGCTTATGGGTTTGAGGTGCTAAGTACAACCTATGAGAAATCATTGGCTAACAACAGAGCTATGTTGACCCAGGAGCAACCTCTATGAAACCAGGCTTAAAAATAAGAACAAGGAAGAAAAACTTAGCAGTGATTTCATAGGCCACAAACTGTGGCAAAATAGACTACATGGACTTAGTTCAGTCAAGTCACTAAAAAAAGAAAAAAAACAAACACAAAATAGCAACTACAATAAGCCACAGTGGTGGAGGAGAGATCAAAACCCAGAGTTGCTACAATATGTTATCTAGAATGCTCAGTTTTCAACAGCAACAAAAAAATACATAAAACATGCAAAAAAATGAAAGTATGGCCTAAACACAGGAAAAAAATAAGTCAATAAAACTGATAAAATTGTCTCCTACAGGAAACGATGTTCAACATCACTAATCATCAGGTAAATGCCAATCAAAACCACAGTGAGATATCACCTCACACCTGTTAGAATGGCTATCATCAAAAAGACAAGAAATGACAAGTGTCAGCAAGGATGTGGAGAAAAGAGAACCCTTATGCATAGTTGGTGGGAATGTAAATTGGTGCAGCCTCTATGGAAAACAGCATGCGGTTCTTCAAAAAATTAAAAATAGAACTATCATATGTTCCAGCAATTCCAATTCTGTGTATTTATCCGAAGGAAACTAAAATACTAATGCAAAAAGATATCTGCAAACCCATGTTCACTGCAGCATTATTTACAATAGCCAAGACATGGAAACAACCTATGTTTCCATTGATAGATAAATGGAGAAAGAAAACAAGGTATAAATATACAATGGAATATTAATCGTCATAAAAAAGAAGGAAATCTCATCATTTGCAACAACAAGAATGGACCTTGAGGCCATTATGCTAAGTGAAAAGTGAAATAAGTCAGACAGATAAAGACAAATACTATATTATCTCACTTAGATGTGGAATCTAAAAAAAACAAACAAAAAATGAACTCATAGATACAAAGGGAAGATTGGTGATTGTCAGAGGGAGGGATGGGGGTGGGCGGGCAAAGTGGATAAAGGTGGTCAAAAGGTGTAACTTTCAGTTATAAAATAAATAAGTCCTGAAAATTATTGTACTAAGTGAAGTAAGTCAGACGGAGAAAGACAAATATCATATTATATCACTTATATGTGGAATCTAAAAAAATTGATACAAATGAACCTATTCACAAAACAGAAACAGACTCACAGACTTAGAGAAGGAACTTATGGTTACCAGGGGGAAGGGTGCAGGGAAGAGATAGATTGGGAGTTTGGGATTGACATGTACAAACTGCTATATTTAAAATAAAATGCCTTTCCATGAAATAAAATAAAATAAATAACTCCTGGAGGTTTGATATGCAGCAAGGTGACTATAGTTAATCAATATATCTGAGAAGTTCAACAAGCACCCGTTAGGAAAAACACAAAGCAATCCACATCTAGATATATCATAAGCAAACAATTAAAAGTTAAAAACAAAGACAAAATCTTGAGAGCAGCAAGGGAAAAATAACTCATTACATATAGGAAAGCATTAATATGATAAATGCTGACCTCATAAGAATGAAGGCTAGAATGCCATATTAAAAGTGCTAGAATTAAATATATGTCTGTATCTATATCTATATCTGAACAAATAATTCTATATCCAGTGAAACTATCCTTCAAAAATGAAGATTAAATAAGGATGTTCCTAGATTAACAAAGACTGAGGGAACAAGTTGCTAGCCTGAATGTCATACAAGAAATACTAAAGGAAGACCTTCAAAGCTGAAAGGAAATGACACTATACCCAGAGCCACAAGAGGAAATGTAGAATACCAGTGAAGGTTTTAGGTAGGTTAATATAAAACACCCTTTACTTCTTTAAAAGACAAGGTTACATGAAGCAATAATTATAATAATATTATTATGTTGATCATACATAGATATAATACATATGACAGTAATAGCACAAGGAAGGAAGGAAATGGAACTTTATAGTTATTAAGTTCCTATATTTTTCTAGAATCATACTAGTATTAATCTGAAGGAGGTTCTTTAAATTAAGATGCATATTGTAATCCCTAGAGGAGCCACTAAGAAAATAACGTTTAAAATTAGATAAAAATATACAGAGAAATTAAGACAGTATATGAAAAAAAAATTAAGCCAAAAGGAAGCAGTCAAGGGAAACTTAAGAACATAAGAAGACATATAAAATAACAAGGTAAATTATAAATGTTAATCCAACCAAATCAATAATTATCTTAAATGTGGATTGTCTAAATACCCAAATTGAAAGGCAAAGATTTTCAGAGTGGATTAAAAAAAACCAAGATAGAATTATCTGCTCTTTACAAGAGACACACCTTAATTAAAATACAAAAATAAATTGAATGTAGAATGATGTGAAAAGACATACCATGAAAACAGTAGCCATAAAAGAGTTGGGGTGGTTACATGAATACCCCCCCCCCAAAAAAAAGAGACAAAGATGAATATTTTATGACAAAATACATCAGGGAGATATAACAATAACAAGTTTATATGCACCTAACCATAGAGCCACAAACACAAAAAACAAAACAATAAAGAATTGAAAAGAAAAATCATAATTCAATAAGACTTGGAGAGCTTTCAGTATTTTGCTCTCAATAATACATAAAAACAACTAGATGGAACATCAGAAGAAAACAGAAGACGTAAACAACACTATCAAATTACTCAACATTACTGATATATATAGAACTGTATACTCAATGACTAAAAAATACAGAATCTTTTCAAGCATACCTGAAATATTCTCCAGGATAGATTATATATGAGCCCATAAAACAAATCAATAAATTTCAAAAGATAAGAATCATACAAAATATATTCCTGAGCCTAACTGAATTAAAGAAAAGCACAGACCCAGATGGCTTCCTTGGTGAATTCTATTAAATATTTAAAGTGTTGTTATCAACCCTTCAAAACCTGTTTTGATAAAATAGAAGAGTAGGAAATACTTCCAAATTCATCTTCTGAAGCCTGTACTAGCCTGATTCCAAACCAAAAACATCATAAGAAAACTACATATTTTATATATAGTAGTGTGTATATGTTAAACCCAAACTCCTAATTTATTTCTCCCACCCCACCCTCGCTATCCACTCTACCCATTGGTAACCATTAATTTATTTTCTATGCCTGTGAGTCTATTTCTGTTTTTTGAATAAGTTCATTTGCATCATTTTTTAAAGACTCCACATATAAGTGATATCATATGACATCTATCTCTCTCTGTCTGACTTACTTCACTTAATATGATAATCTCTAGGTCCATCCATGTTGCTACAAATGGCATTATTTCATTCATTTTTATGGCTGAGTAATATTCCATTATATATATATATATTCCACACCTTCTTTATCCATTCCTCTGTCAATGGACATTTAGGTTGTTTTCATGTCTTGGATATTGTAAATATCCAAGTGCTGCTATGAACATTGGGGTGCATGTATCTTTTTGAATTACAATTTTCTCCATATATATGCCAAGGAGTGGGATTGCAGGATCATATGGTAACTCTATTTTTAGCTTTTTAAATGAACCTCCATACTGTTCTCCACAGTGGCTACACCAATTTACATTCCCACCAATAGTGTAGGAGGGTTCTTTTTTCCTCCACACACCCTCCAGCATTTATTATTTGTAGACTTTTTAATCATGGCCATTCTGACTGGTGTGATGTGACACCTAATTGTAGTTTTGATTTGCATTTCTCTAATAATTAACGATGCTGAGCATCTTTTCATGTGTTTTTTAGCCATCTGTATATCTTCTTTGGAGAAATGTCTATTTAGGTCTTCTGCCCCTTTTTGATTGGGTTGTTTGTTTTTTGATATTAAGCTGTATGAGCTGTTTGTATATTTTTGAAATTAATCCCTTTGTGGTACCATAGTTTGCAAATATTTTCTCCCAGTCCATAGGTTGTCTTTTCATTTTGTTTATGGTTTCCTTTGCTGTGCAAAAGGTTTTAAGCTTAATCAGATCCCATTTGTTTATTTTTGTTTTTATTTCTACTACTCTAGGAGACGGATCCAAAAAATATTGCTGCAATTTATGTCAAAGAGTGTTCTGCCTATGTTTTCTTCTAGGAGTTTTAGAGTATCCGGTCTTAGATTTAGGTCCTTAATCCATTTTGAGTTTATTTTTGTATATGGTGTTAGAGAATGTTCTAATTTCATTCTTTTACATGTAGTTGTCCAGTTTTCCCAGCACCACTTACTGAAGAGGCTGTCTTTTCTCCACTGAATATTCTTGCCTCCTTTAGCAAAGATAAGGTGACCATATGTGTGTGGGTTTATCTCTGGGCTTCCCATCCTGTTCCATTGATCTATATTTCTGTTTTTGTACTAGTACCATACTATGTTGATTACTGTAGCTTTGTAGTATAGTCTGAAGTCAGGGAGCATGATTCCTCCAGCTCTGTTTTTCATTCTCAAGATTGTTTTGGCTATTCAGGGTCTTCTGTGTTTCCATGCCACTTGTAAATTTTTTTTGTTCTAGTTTTGTGAAAAATGCCGTTGGTAATTTGATAGGGATTGCACTGAATCTGTGGATTGCCTTGGATAGTATGGTCATTTTAACAATATTGATTCTTCCAATCCAAGAACACAGTATGTCTTTCCATCCATTTGTGTCATCTTCAATTTCTTCCTTCAGCGTCTTATAGTTTTCTGAGTACAGGTCTTTTGCCTGCTTAGGTAGGTTTATTCCTAGGTATTTTGTTATTTTTGATGTGATGGTAAATGGGATTGTTTCCTTAATTTCTTTTTCTGATATTTTGTTGTTAGTGTATAGGAATGCAACAGATTATTAATGTATTAGTTATTAATTAATGTATTAATTTTGTATCCTGTGACTTTACTGAATTCATTGATGAGCTCCAGTAGTTTTCTGGTAGTGTCTTTAGGATTTTCTATGTATAGCATCATGTCATCTGCAAACAGTGACAGTTTTACTTCTTTTCCAATTTGGATTCCTTCTATTTCTTTTTCTTCACTGATTGCTGTGGCTAGGACTTCCAAAACTATGTTGAATAAAAGTGGTGAGAGTGGCATCCTTGTCTTGTTCCTGATCATAGAGGAAATGCTTTCAGCTTTTCACTGTTGAGTATAATGTTAGATGTGAATTTATTATATATGGCCTTTATTATGTTGAGGTAGGTTCCCTCTATGCCCACTTTCTGAAGAGTTTTTTTTTTATCATAAATGGATGTTGAATTTTATCAAAAGCTTTTCCTGCATGTATTGAGATGATCATATGGTTTTTATTATTCAATTTGTTAATATGGTGTATCACATTGATTGATTTGCAGATATTGAAAAATCCTTGCATCCCTGGGATAAATCCCACTTGATCATGGTGTATGATACTTTTCATGTATTGCTGGAGTCAGTTTGCTAGAATTTTGTTGAGGATTTTTGGTAAGACACAACATATGGAAAAAAACAGAGCTCTTAAAATAACTTAGTAAAATAATTTGGAAAATGAAATGGTATAAAATGCTGTAACCAGAGTATATAAGTAATATATCTTCTAATAACCATTAAAGATGTAGTTATAACCAGAAGAAAATAAGAAAATTACAGACCACAATGTCCCTTATGAATATAGACACAAAAATAATCAACAAAAGAATATCAAATCAAATCCATCAACACATGTAAAAAGAATTATACACCAGAAATAAGTGGGATTTATACCATAAATGAAAGGTTTAGCATAACATATGAAAATAAATTCATATAATATACCATATTAATAGAATAAACAATTAAAAAAACACATGATCATCCCAATAGATGCAGAAAAAGCAGCTGACAAGATCTAACATTCTTTTGTGACAAAACGCAACAAACTAGGAACATAAGGGAACAACCTCAAACTGATAAAGTACATCTACAAATAACCCACAACTAATGTAATACTAATAGTGAAGGACTGAATGTTTTCCTCCTAAGATCAAGAATGAGGCAGTTGGAGAAGATGGCAGAAGAATAAGATGCGGAGATCACTTTCCTCCCCACAAATAAGTCAGAAATACATCTACACGTGGAACTGCTCCTATAGAACACCCGCTGAACGCTGGCAGAAGACCTCAGACCTCCCAAAAGGCAAGAAACTCCCCATGTACCTGGGTAGGGCAAAAGAAAAAAGAAAAAACAGACAAAAGAATAGGGACGGGACCTGCACCAGTGGGAGGGAGCTGTGAAGGAGGAAAGGTTTCCACACACTAGAAGCCCCTTCACAGGAGGAGACGGCAGGTGGCGGAGGGGGTAAGCTTCGGAGCCGCGGAGGAGAGCGCAGCAACAGGGTGCGGAGGGCAAAGTGGAGACATTCCCGCACAGAGGATCAGTGCCGACCAGCACTCACCAGCCCGGGCGGGCGGGGGCTGGGAGCTGAGGCTCAGGCTTCAGTGGGATCCCAGGGAGAGGACTGGGGTTGGCGGAGTGAACACAGCCTGAAGGGGTTAGTGCACCACGGCTAGCCAGGAGGGAGTCCGGGAAAAGGTCTGGAGCTGCCGAAGAGGCAAGAGACTTTTTCTTGCCGCGTTGTTTCCTGGTGCGTGAGGAGAGGGGATTAAGAGCGCTGCTTAAAGGAGCTCCAGAGACGGGTGCGAGCCGCGGCTATCAGCACGGACCCCAAAGATGGGCATGAGACGCTAAGGCTGCTGCTTCAGCCACCAAAACCCTGTGTGTGAGCACAGGTCACTATCCCCACCTCGCCTCCTGGGCGCCTGTGCAGCCCGCCACTGCCAGGGTCCCGTGACCCAAAGACAACTTCCCCGCGAGAATGCACGGCAAACCTCAGGCTGGTGCAACGTCACACCGGCCTCTGACGCTGCAGGCTTGCACCGCATCCGTACCCCTCCCCTCGGCCTGAGGGAGCCAGAGCCCCCAAATCAGCTGCTCCTTTAACCCTGTCCTGTCTGAGGGAAGAGCAGATGCCCTCAGGCGACCTACACACAGAGGCGGGGCCAAATCCAAAGGTGAACCCCTGGAGCTGTGCGAACAAAGAAGAGAAAGGGAAATCTCTCCAGGCAGCTTCAGAAGCAGCGGATTAAAGCTCCACAATCAACTTGATGTACCCTGCATCTGTGGAATACCTGAATAGACAACTAATCATCCCAAATTGAGGAGGTGGACTTTGGGAGCAAGATATATTATTTTTTCCCCTTTTCCTCTTTTTGTGAGTGTGTATGTATATACTTCTGTGTGAGATTTTGCCTCTATAGCTTTGCTTTCTCCATTTGTCCAAGGGTTCTATCCATACGTTGTTTTTTTTTTTTTTACTTAAAAAATTTTTTTTCTTAATAATTATTTTTTATTTTGACTTTATTATATTTTATCTTACTTTATTTTATCCTCTTTCTTTCTTTTCTTTCTTTCTTTCTTTCTTTCTTTCTTTCTTTCTACTTTTTCTCCCTTTTATTCTGAGCCATGTAGATGAAAGGCTCTTGGTGCTCCAGCCAGGCATCAGGGCTCTGCCTCTGAGGTGGGAGAACCAACTTCAGGACACTAGTCTACAAGAGACCTCCCAGCTCCATTAATATCAAACGGCGAAAATCTCCCAGAGATCTCCATCTCAACACCAACACCCAGCTTCACTCAACGACCAGCAAGCTACAGTGCTGGACACCCCTCTTTCTCTATTTCTCTCTTTCTTTCTACCTTTCTTTCCTATTTTTTCTCCCTTTTATTCTGAGCTGAGTGGAGGACAGGCTCTTGAGGTTCCAGCCAAGCGTCAGGGTTGTGCCACTGAGGTTGGAGAGCCAACTTCTGGACACTGGTCCACAAGAGACCTCCCAGCTCCATGTAATATCAAATGGCAAAAATCTCCCAGAGATCTCCATCTAACACTAAGACCCAGCTTCACTCAATGACCAGCAATCTACAGTGATGGATACCCTATGCCAAACAACTAGCAAGACAGGAACACAGCCCCATCCATTAGCAGAGAGAATGCCTAAAATCATAATAAGGCCACAGACACCCCAGAACACACCACCAGATGTGGACCTGCCCACCAGAAAGACAAGATCCAGCC
>NC_041234.1:81140028-81140681 GCF_002837175.3 Physeter macrocephalus | reverse complement strand
GAGAAAATGCAAGAAACATTTAACAAGGAACTAGAAGTACTAAAGAGGAAACAAGCAATGATGAACAACACAATAAATGAAATTAAAAATACTCTAGAATGGATCAATAGCAGAATAACTGAGGCAGAAGAACGGATAAGTGACCTGGAATATAAAATAGTGGAAATAACTACTGCAGACAGAATAAAGAGAAAAGAATGTAAAGAACTGAGGACAGTCTCAGAGACCTCTGGGACAACATTAAATGCACCAACATTCGAATTATAGGGGTCCCAGAAGAAGAGAAAAAAAGGGACTAAGGAAAATATTTGAAGAGATTATAGTTGAAAACTTCCCTAATATGGGAAAGGAAATAGTTAATCAAGTCCAGGAAGAACAGAGAGTCCCATACAGGATAAATCTAAGGGGAAACATGCCAAGACACATATTAATCAAACTATAAAAATTAACGAGAGGCAGAACATATTTAAAGTGATGAAGGAGAAAAACATAAAACCAAGATTACTCTACCCAGCAAGGCTCTCATTCAGATTTGATGGAGAAATTAAAGTATTTACAGACAAGCAAAAGCTGAGAGACTTCAGCACCACCAAACCAGCTTTACAACAAATGCTAAAGGAACTGCTCTAGGCAAGAAACAGAAGAGAAGGAAA
>NC_041234.1:81137019-81139417 GCF_002837175.3 Physeter macrocephalus | reverse complement strand
GAAGAAGATATAGCAATTGTAAATATTTATGCACTCAACATAGGAGCACCTCAATACATAAGGCAAATACTAACAGCCATAAAAGGGGAAATCGACAGTAACACAATCATAGTAGGGGACTTTAACACCCCACTTTCACCAATGGACAGATCATCCAAAATGAAAATAAATAAGGAAACACAGGCTTTAAATGGTACATTAAACAGGATGGACTTCATTGATATTTATAGGATATTCCATCCAAAAACAACAGAATACACATTTTTCTGAAGTGCTCATGGAACATTCTCCAGGATAGATCATATCTTGGGTCACAAATCTAGCTTGGTAAATTTAAGAAAATTGAAATCGTATCAAGTATCTTTTCCAACCACAACGCTATGAAACTAGATATCGTTTACAGGAAAAGATCTGTAAAAATTGGAAACACATGGAGGCTAAACAATACTTAATAACTAAGTGATCACTGAAGAAATCAAAGAAATCAAAGAAATCAAAAATACCTAGAAACTAATGACAATGGAGACACGACGACCCAAAACCCATGGGATGCAGCAAAAGCAGTTCTAAGAGGGAAGTTTATAGCAATAATATCCTACCTTTAGAAACAGGAAGCATCTCAAATAAACAACCTAACTTTGCACCTAAAGCAATTAGAGAAAGAAGAATAAAAAAACCCCAAAGTTAGCAGAAGGAAAGAAATCATAAAGATCAGATCAGAAATAAATGAAAAAGAAATGAAGGAAACGATTGCAAAGATCAATAAAACTAAAAGCTGGTTCTTTGGGAAGAAAAACAAAATTGATAAACCATTAGCCAGACACATCAAGAAAAAAAGGGGGAAGACTCAAATCAATAGAATTAGAAATGAAAAAGGAGAAGTAACAACTGACACAGCAGAAATACAAAGGATCATGAGAGATTACTACAAGCAACTCTAGGCCAAAAAAATGGACAACCTGGAAGAAATGGAAAAATTCTTAAAAATGCACAACGAGCTGAGACTGAACCAGGAAGAAATAGAATATATGAACAGACCAATCACAAGCACTGAAATTGAAACTGTGATTAAAAATCTTCCAACAAAGAAAAGCCCAGGACCAGATGGCTTCACAGGCGAATTCTGTCAAACATTGAGAGAAGAGCTAACACCTGTACTTCTCAAACTCTTCCAAACTATAGCAGAGGGAGGAACACTCCCAAACGCATTCTACGAGGTCACCATGACCCTGATACCAAAACCAGACAAAGATGTCACAAAGAAAGAAAACTACAGACCAATATCACTGATGAACATAGATGCAAAAATCCTCAACAAAATACTAGCAAACAGAATCCAACAGCACATTAAAAGGATCATACACCATGACCAAGTGGGGTTTATTCCAGGAATGGAAGGATTCTTCAATATACACAAATCACTCAACATGATACACCATATTAACAAATTGATGGATAAAATCATGTGATCATCTCAATAGATGCAGAGAAAGCTTTCGACAAAATTCAACACCCATTTATGATAAAAACCCTGCAGAAAGTAGGCATAGAGGGAACTTTCCTCAAAATAATATAGGCCATATTGACAAACCAAGAGCCAACATCATCCACAATGGTGAAAAAATGAAACCATTTCCACTAAGATCAGGAACAAGACAAGGTTGCCCATTCTCACCACTCTTATTCAACATAGCTTTGGAAGTTTTAGCCACAGCAATCAGAGAAGAAAAAGAAATAAAATGAATCCAAATCGGAAAAGAAGAAGTAAAGCTGTCACTGTTTGCAGATGACATGATACTCTACATAGAGAATCCTAAAGATGCTACCAGAAAACTACTAGAGCTAAACAATGAATTTGGTAATGTAGCAGGATACAAAATTAATGCAGAGAAATCTCTGGCATTCCTATACACTGCTGATGAAAAATCTGAAAATGAAATTAAGAAAACACTCCCATTTACCATTGCAGCAAAAAGTGTAAAATATCTAGGAATAAACCTACCTAAGGAGACAAAAGACCTGTATGCAGAAAATTATCAGAAATTGATGAAAGAAATTAGGTGATACAAATAGATGGAGAGATATACCATGTTCTTGGATTGGAAGAATCAACATTGTGAAAATGACTCTATTACCCAAAGCAATCTACAGACTCAGTGCAATCCTTATCAAACTACCACTGGCATGTTGCACAGAACTAGAGTAATAAATTTCACAATTTGTATGGAAACACAAAAGACCCCGAAGAGCCAGAGCAATCTTGAGAACAAAAAATGGAGCTGGAGGAATCAGGCTCCCTGACTTCAAATTATACTACAAAGCTATAGTAATCAACACAGTATGGTACTGGCACAAAAACAGAAATATAAATCAATGGAACAGGATAGAAAGCCCAGAG
>NC_041234.1:81136541-81136966 GCF_002837175.3 Physeter macrocephalus | reverse complement strand
AGAGATATACCATGTTCTTGGATTGGAAGAAGCAACATTGTGAAAATGACTCTATTACCCAAAGCAATCTACAGACTCAGTGCAATCCTTATCAAACTACCACTGGCATGTTGCACAGAACTAGAGTAATAAATTTCACAATTTGTATGGAAACACAAAAGACCCCGAAGAGCCAGAGCAATCTTGAGAACAAAAAATGGAGCTGGAGGAATCAGGCTCCCTGACTTCAAATTATACTACAAAGCTATAGTAATCAACACAGTATGGTACTGGCACAAAAACAGAAATATAAATCAATGGAACAGGATAGAAAGCCCAGAGATAAACCCACACACATATGGTCAACTTATCTTTGATAAAGGAGGCAAGAATATACAGTGGAGAAAAGACAGCCTCTTCAATAAGTGCTGCTGGGAAAACTGGAC
>NC_041234.1:81110234-81136254 GCF_002837175.3 Physeter macrocephalus | reverse complement strand
GGGTAAGCTGTGACAAAGTGAGAGAGTGGCATGGAAATATATACACTACCAAATGTAAAATAGATAGCTAGTGGGAAGCCGTCGCATAGCACAGGAGATCAGCTAGGTGGTTTGTGACCACCTAGAGGGGTGGGATAAGGAGGGTGGAAGGGAGGGAGACACAAGAGGGAAGAGATATGGGAACATATGTATATGTATAACTGATTCACTTTGTTATAAAGCAGAAACTAACACACCATTGTAAAGCAATTATACTCCAAGAAAGATGGTTTAAAAAAAAAAAGAATGAGGCAGTTGTTTGCTTTAGTCATGTCTATTTGAAACTTTACAAGAGGTTTTGGCTAGATCAATGAGGGGAAAGAAACAAACAAAAAAAGAAAAATGAAAAAGAGAAAGAAGAGAAAAGAAAAGAATCTAAAGCATCTAAGTTAGAAATGAAAAACTTAAACTGTCTTTAATCTGGAAATAAAACATCTATAAGAGACTGGATCTATTAAAAATGTACAAAAACAAATGTAGCAAAATAGCAAGATGCAAGATTAATATACAGAAAAAAATTTGTATCTACATTCCAATGAATAATCCAAAAATAAAATTTTAAAAATAATTTAATTCACAGTATTATCAAAAAATAAAATACTCAGGGATAAATACATCAAATGTAGTGCAATTTTTATATACTGAATAAACTACAGAACATTGTTGAGAGAGATTAAAGAAAATATAAATAAATGGAAATACATTCTATGTTCATGGGTTTTAACACTGACAAAAAAAATAACAATTATCCCCAAATTGATCTATAAATTCGATGCAAACACTATTAATATTCCAGCTAGCTCTTTTTTCTCTCCCTCCCCTAGATTTACTGAGGTATAATTGACAAATAAAATTCTATATATTTAAGGTGTACAATGTGATGATTTGATGTACATATATGTTGTGAAATATTTACCACAATCGAGTTAATACATCTATCACCTCATATATTTCCTTTTATTCTCCTTAGTGAGAACACTTAAGATACACTCTCAGCAAATTTCAAATTTACAAGACAGATAGTATTATTAACAATAGTCACAAGTAACCATTTTATAGAAATGGACGTGCTGATCCTAAATTTTATGGGGTAATACAATAGACCCAGAATAGTTAAAACAGTCTTGAAAAAGAATAGTTATGGAGTATTCACACTTCCTGATTTAAAAACTTATTATAAACCACCAGTGTGGTATTTGCACAATAATGGATATATAGATTCAATGGAATAGAAATGAGAGTCCTGAAATGAAGCCTTACATTTATCATCAATTACATTTTGACTAGGGTGCCACAACAAGCACTAAAAGTCACTCAAAATGGATCATAAATGTAAGCATAGAAGTAAATCTATTAATTTTCTAGACAAAAACATAAAAGAAAACTTTGTGATCCTGACTTGGGAAAAACATCTTTAGGGAAAAAGAGCTATCGAGAAAAGAAAGCACACTCCATAAAAGAAAATTGTCATACATTGAACTTTATCAAAAAAATTTTAATTGCACTTCAAAAGATACCATTAATAAAATGAAAAGACAAGATGCAGACTGGGAGAACATATGTGCAAATCATACACCTGTTAAATAACTGTCTCTAGGTTATATAAAGGACCTTTACAACTCAATAATAAAAAGATAAGTGATATAATGTTAAGGAAAAAATATTTGAATAGACATTTCTCCAAAGAAGATATAGAAATGGTCAATAAGCACATGAAAAAAATGCTCAACACCATTTGTCTTAGGGAAATGCAAACCAAAATTACAATGATATACCACTATATGCAAACTAGGATGAGTATAATAAAAAAATGTCAGTTAATAATGTATCAGTAAGGATGTGAAGAAGTTGGAAGACTCATGGATTACTGGTGGGATTTTAAAATCTGACAAATTCCTCAGTTATACATACCATTACCTTATGACCCACCCAGCAATTCTACTTTAAGATATATACCCAAGATAAAGGAAAACATGTCCACATAAAAAGTTGTACGTGAATGTTCATAGCAGTATTATTTATAGTATTCAAAAAGTGAAAAAGACACAAATGTCCATCAATTGATGAATGGGTAAACACCTGGTATATTCATACAAGGGAATGTTATTCAGCCATGAAAAGGAACAAAGTACTGATGCATGCTACAAAGGATGATCATCAAAAATAGTATACTAAGTGAAGAAAGCTAGTCATAAGGGACCATACATTGTATAATTCCATAGGAAGTGAACTATGCTTAACTCATAGTAGGTGGTCAGTCACCACTATGGTCTTTGTAGTCTTCAGATGTCTCATGCTGATTCTCCAGGAATGTTCATAGTCTCAGCGTCAGCCAGCCCTCCATGTTATGTGAGCATCAATGCCATCCAGAAGAAACCTTGCAAATAAACTCAGCATATCTCACACTCAGTGCATTTGCATAGCTCCAATGTGCTATCCAGGGAAGAAGAAGCCACTGTGTGGTATGGGAAAAGACCAGAAATGTTTATATTTGGATTTTTCTCCAACTCTACGGCACTCATTCAAAAAAAGTTTAACCCATTCAATGCAGTGCTCCTGCTATTGCTGAATATTTTTGTGTAACCATATTTCTTTTCTCCTATTCTTTATAGGATTGGGCCACACGGTATGTACTCAAGAATCACTATTGATTGATTGGTTGAACTTTGTGAGTCTACTGTTTTCACAGGATTTAGATGAAAGAAGATGCCAAGTCACTTCCTTGGAAATATATTTGCATAAGGAGTTATTGTCTCATGGTACCATAAAAGAGCAGTGTTTTCTTACAAAGAGACCAATGTTACAAATTCTTCTCAGGAGTCTGAAGAGGTTGCCTCCCCAATGAACTAACATATTTATTTCTGCTAAACAGTGGTACCTATGAGTGTAGCATGGTGGTTAAGTAGTAGACATGATGGGGCCAGACTGTATGGATTTTAATCCCAACTTCTCCAGTTCCTAGACTGAATTTGAATCCTGATTTATTCACTTACTCTATGCTTCAGTTACTGCATATATAAAATGAACATAGTAGGATCTATTTTATAGGATTGTTTTGAGGATTAAATAACACATAGGAAGCATTCAATAAACGTTGCTGACCCCACTCATTCTCTTCCACAACACCTCCATTAAAGGAGGAAGAAAAAACACAGTGCTATTAGTGGCATAGAGATGATATATAGTCTAATTTCTCCAATGAAAGCCATTTGTGTAGCCTATTTTCCATAGAGGCCAAGAGGGAGGTTTGTTCTACCAGTACACTCTTTGGAGAGAGTTCATCGAACTAGACTGGCTGACCGCAATGGGTTGGATCACCCATCCTCCTATACTCTTGATCTTTAAAATGTAGTATAGTATAAATAATAATGTAAGACTGTGTCTTATTCACCTTTGTATCCTCAATGGCTGATACAATGTTCCTTACAAGAGAGGTACAGGTGAAATATTATGGAGATTCAGAGGAGGGAAATTACTAACAACTTGGGAGGGTGGAAAAGCAGTAAAAGCATGGTAGAAAAAATGTTTAAGCTGCTCAGGATTCAGACATATCCAGCTTGAGAGAAAAGGAGCTGGGAGAATGTACTATAAGGGGAGGCAACTATGTGCAAAAGGAGAGAGGGAAAAAAGTATAGGATGTGCAGAGAGGACAGTGTGAGGTAAGATTCATGAAGTGTGGGTGAAGGATACAAAGACTGGAAATGTAGTTTAAATTGCCTAATATGTGTGTAAAGGGAGTTCAGAGGAGTGAAGCTTGAACTACACTACTGTGGAGTTTGGATTTTATCTTGTAGCCAACACAGAAGGACAGAAGTTCCCTGAAGAAGGAAATGATATGACCAGAGCTGTGTATTAGAAAGATTAAGCTGGTAAGAAGGTTAAGAGGAGAGGAGGGTCCAATTTGTAAGTTGTTTGAATAGTCCAGGCAAGAGGTAACTTGGGTTAGAAACAGGGAAAAGGTAATGGGTAATGTAAAGGAGAGGATAGATTAAAGAGGAATTTCAGGAGAAAACATAAATGAGGATTGGAAAATCTATCACATTCCTACTCTGCTTAGGCTATGTCACAGTTCAGCATTCAGTACTCTCCACAATCTCTTCCAACTACTTTCTTCAGATTTATCTTTCACTAAGCAAGCCACATGCTCATTCTCCAAGCTGTAGTGGATTGAATTCCTTTATTAAAGCATACCCTGCACTTATCCATTTACTCTCCTTATCTCCACATGTATAAATTCTATCCATCCTTGAAACTTCAGTTCAAATGTCATCTCTTTCATCAACCTCTCCTGATTCTCCTTCAACCAGAATTAACTACCTCTTCTATTCTTTCCTAGCATTTTATTTTTACCTCTGGTTTAGCATGCACCCCACTTTGTACATACAGTCCACAATATTTTATCACCAAGAGAATAAAGTTCAAAAGCCTTACCATGGCATCCAAGGTCTCTAACACAAAGAAGTATTTATTTGGTCATTGATTAATTCACTAATTAATTCATCCAAAAATATTTGCATACCTAATTATGCCAGGCACTTTGCTGAACCCTGCAGATACAATAGGGAAGAAGACAGAGATAGTGCTTAAGCTTATGGAGCACATATTCTACTGGAAGAAGCAGGCAAAAACAAATAAGTAAATAAACTGATTGAGAGTTATCGTCAGTGATATAAAGGACATGCTCAAGGGGCTGATATTGAGAATGATGTAGATCGAGAGAAAGTTCTATGTCAACAAAGGCTTGACTGAGGATATAATATTTAAGACCTAAAGGATAGGAAGGAGGGAGTTTTGTGGAAGGTATGGAGAAGGGCATTCTAGGCAAAAAAGAATAGCATACGCACAGGCACTGAGATAAGAAAGGCCTTGGTACAATACATTCAAAGAACTGAAAGAAAATTGATGTGGGGTTGAGCACAGTGAAAGGTATAAGATGAGGCTGGAGGCTTTGTGAGACATAAATAAACTGGAGAAAATTATTTCCGAATTGGATGAGATTACTTAGAGAGAATGCAGAAAGAGAAGAGGACAAAACACTCAGTCCTGAAGCATTCTACCATTTAGAAGGTAGAGAAGAAGAAGCCTACACATACGATTTATTCAAAGCAGCTATTGGAGTAGAAAAAACATGACAAAGCGTGATGTTGATGAAAGCAAAGAATACTTCAAGACAAATAGTGAGGTAAATTGTGCCATATGCTACTCAGGTCAAGTAAGATGATGACAGAGAAAGGTCCATTGGATTTTGCATTATGGAAGTTGTTGATGACTGTGTCAAGAGTATTTTCATTTGAGTTGTAGAGAAAGAAGCCAGAATGGAGTGGGTTGAGGGGTAAATGGAAGCTCATAAATTAAAGAAAGTAAGTGTGGCTAAATCTTCCAATGAGTTTGACTAGGATGAATAACAGAGAAATAGAGAGATAGTTAGAGTAGAGTAGAGGTGCGGTCAAGAAAGGTTGTTTCTTTTTGAAAAATGAGATACTGGGAAGTAGGAAGGCATGTTAATGTTGTTGGGATTGATCCAGTAAAGAAGGAAAAATTAATGATGTAGAAAAGGGAGAAGATAAATGAAGTAGCAAAAATTTTGAATAGGAGAAAAAGGATGGGAAATAAAGAGCAGATGAAAGAATTTGCCTGTGACAGAAGGAGGGATATATCCTCATTTGGAAACTGTGGGAAAGGAGAAGAATATGAATGCAGACAAAGGTAGTATTGTATTGATAGATTTGGGCATGGGAAGATGAGGGAGTGTCTAGATGATGATAACAAACACTTACAGACACTTATTATTTTCCAGGCATTACACACCCACATCCACACGCCCCCACACACACTTAATCAAAACTATCAGGCAAGTACTATTATTATCTTCATTTTGTAGATGAAGAAACTGAAACACATAAAGGTTAATAAACTTGCTCAGTGTTATGCAGCTGGTATTCACATACAGCTGCATTTCCTGCCTAGTCAGTATAGATTCAAAGTTCATGCTTTTAACCACATGTTACTTTTTCAGTGAGGTAAGAGATAAAGTAATCAGATATAAGCAAAGGTTGAAAAGCTTGGATGAAAGAGGAAAAGATCTGAAATAGTCATTTTGATAAATGGAAAGGCGAGCATAAAGAGGAATATAGTACAATTACTATGTAGCATTACATGCCTATTTTAGGAATGAGATTTAATTTAAACAGAATCTAGGCAGCTATAATTAACAGCAGGTTCAGGAAAGTGATGTATAGGTCTCTGTTTCCCAAGAAATTATGGATTCTTTGAGATGAGGAATGTGCTATTTTTGTCTGTATATTCACCAGAGTATCCAGCATATAATAGGTACCTAATGTCTATTTAATTGAGTTTGATCTATTACTCCCAATTAAAATCATATGAGAGGATTGTTAAACAATCGCTCTAACTATGATTCAAAATCCAGGTGCAATAAAATATTGGAAAATTCGATTACATAAAATTTTCTGCAGGGCAAAAAAAAAATCATAGCAAGCAAAAATTCAAATTACAAACTAGTTCAAAATGTTACTTGCAACATGCAACACAAAAAAGGGCTAATATCCGTAATATAGAGATATGTATTCTTCAAAATAGATGAAAACAAAAGATCAAAATTGGGTAAGAAATATAGGCAAAAACCATGGACAAACAGTTAACAAAAAATATATAAACAATTATTCTTAAGTATATAAAAAACAAAGCTCAAGTTTGCTTTTAATAAGAGAAATGCAAATCAAAACCACAATGAGAAAAAAATTTCTAATCCATACGTTTGAAAAACTTCAAAAGTTTGACAATACACTGTTGGTGAGGCTGTGGGGGAAACAGGCACTCTCATATATTTCTGGTAAAAGTGCAGAATGGCATTAGTTCTTCAACGGGAATTTCAAAATACACAATGGTGTGGTAGTAAATGTTTGACAGCTGGTTCTCTGGAAACAAACCAAAACCCAAACCAAAAAGCTCTGGGGTATAGCATTTGTTGATTTCCTTGGTGAAAATAGTCTCACCATGGCCAATTTCAAGCTACGAAGGTAACATCGCTGAACACAGACTGGAAAGAGATGCACATTAGCATACATTTATATAGATTTCCTAGCATATAGTTACAATTAACATGAATATCTGAGAGAACATAGCTAATAGCAAAATCTAGTTTAAAAGAATTAGGATTAGTGATGAATTTAGAGTATTCATTGCCTTACTTTTAAATATTTTTTTAAATGGTGAGTTTATAGGATTTAATTTTTACTACTAGCTATGTTTTACAACTAGCTCACAAAATTCCTGAAAATGTAAAAATTGATTCTGAAAAGCCACTATGAACCACTTTGAGCACACTACTGAAATAGCTGAAAAGCTAAATACACATTTATCCTTTGACCAAACAGTCCTACTTCTAGGAATTTACTTGAAGATATATCTTCAACATATAAAAATGAATATGTGCAAAATTATTCACTGCAGGAGTGTTTATAATCTCAAAATTTTGGAAACAATCTATGTGCCCATATAATAGAAATCCACACAATGAAGTTTTATGTGGCTGCAAAAATGAATGAGGATAAAGGAACTTGTACATGAATGTTCAGAGCAGCTTTATTTATTCATTATAGCTAAAAACTGGGAACTATCCAAATGTCCTTTAGGGGGTGAATAGTTAAACTGTGGTCCATCTATTCCATAGTATACTGCTCAGCAATAACAAATAACAAACTACTAATACACATAACTTGGATAAAACTCAAGGAAATTTTACTGAGTGAAGGAAAATATCCAGTCTCAGAAGCATACATATTGTATGATGCCATTCATGTAACATTTATGAAATAGCATAATTACAGAGACAAAAAATAGATTAGTGGCTCTCTAGCATTAAGGATAGTGGGGGAGAGGAAGGGTATGTCTATAAAGAGGTAACTTGAGGGAGTCATTTTTCTTCCAGCTTTATTGAGATTTAATTGAGATATTAATATGGCATCAATTTAAAGTGTACAATGTGATGATTTGATATATGTATATATTGTGAAATGATTACTAAAAGGTCAGTTAACACTTCCATCACCTCACATAGTTATCATGTGAATGTGTGTATGGTGAGAACTTTTAAGATCTAGTCTCTTTATATACTTTCAAGTATATAAAGTTTTATCACATATATAGACTTGTATAACTACAAGTTATAGTCCCCATGGTGTATATTAGATACCCAGAACTTATTCATCTTATAACTGAAAGTTTGTACCCTTTGACCAGCATCTCCTCATCACCCCCCCACCTGCCCCTAGCAACTACCAGTCTACTCTCTGTTTCTACAATGATATCATACAGTATTTGTCTTCCTCTGTCTGACTTATTTCACTTATTAGCATAAGGCTCTCAAGGGTCACCCACGTTGAAAATGGTAGTATTCCTTCGTTTTATGGCTGAATAATAGTCCACTGCATATATATATATATATATATATATATATATATATATATATATATATACACATACAATTTTTGTCCATTCACCCATTGATAGATATTCTGGCTGTTTTCATGTTTTGGCTATTGTGAATAATGCTACAATGAACATGGGCAAGTGGATATCTCTTTGAGAGAGTGATTTCATATCCTTTGGATATATACTCAGAAGTAGAATTGCTAGATCATATGGTACTTCCACTTTTAATTTTTGAGGAAACTTCATACTATTTTTCATAGTGTCTGTACCAATTTACATGCCCACCAACAGCACAAGGGTTCACTTTTCTCCATACCTTTGAGGAAATATTGTGATATTACAGTTCAATATCTTGATTGTGGTAGTAGTTATACAAGTCCATATATGTGATAAAACTTCAAAAACCTGAACACACACAAATACAAATGAGTATACATGTAAGTGGTGAAATCTGAATAAGCTCTGTGGATTGTAACAATGTCAAATTCCTGGGTATCGATATTGAACTGCAGTTGTATGAGATATTAACAGGAAGGCTGAGGGAAGGAAATAAAGACTGTCCTATACATTCTTTGCAACCACCTGTGAATCTATAATTATTTCAAAGTTAAATTTTAAAAAGAATGAGGTTTTCCATGAGCTGAAATATATGGAGTAATTTTCCAGGATATATTGTCAGGATATATATTTTCCAGGATATATTGTCAAGTGAAAAAAGAACACAAAAGAGAATGCACATTTAATATACTATATTTCATGAAAGAAAGAAGGTGAAAATGTGAAAAAAGAAAAATAGGTATATGTATAACTGATTCACTTTGTTATAAAGCAGAAACTAACACACCATTGTAAAGCAATTATACTCTAATAAAGATGTTAAAAATGTAATTATATATTTGCTTTTGCAAAATGTGACAAAGGAATAATGATGCAGAAATAAATGAAATTGTTTCCATAAAGGGGCAAAATTAACTGCACAGAAATTCTGAGCTTTAATTATAAGATTCATTGTGGATGTTTCAATGGGTGTAGAAATTCCAAAACTGTATGTGTGTGTGTGTGTGTGTGTGTGTATAAATGCTTTAGGGAATCAGGGTTCACACTTTGGGTGGAGAGTACAAATATAAAATGGAGGAAAGAGAGAATGAAACCTGCGATTTTGAGTGGAATTAGAGATATTGGTATCAACTCATTTACCTACTGATAATGTCTAAAATCAATGACACCTCAGTAGAAATGAGCACAACTGATGCCTAGACATCTTGGTTTCAAAGGGCCATCCCCCACTAAAATGAACCAGTGCTCCTTCCAGCGCTGGGAAAGGGAAAGTACACAGTGAGTCTAGAACACTATGTGCCAGATCATAAGGAAATATTAAAAAAACTGATGGAGATATTTCAAAAGAACACAGAAGCTAGTTCAAAGTGGTTCCCACTGGCCTAATTTAGGAAAAAGGTGAGTATTGAAAAAGAATAATATGGACTTATCAAATTTCAAAACTTCTGTTCATCAAAAAAACATGATTAAGAAAGTGAAAAGGCAAGCCACAAACTGGGTAAAAATATCCAATCTCAGTCTCTAGCTATATTTTTCTCTCTCTCACCCAGAAAATATAAAGAACTCCTAAAACTCAATGAGGAAAACAAATAATTTTAAAAACCGTATAAAAACTGGTCAAAAGTCCTGAAAAGGGAGCCCCCAAAGAAGATATCCGAATGGCCAATAAGCATATGAAAAAGTGGTCAATATCATGTGCAATCAAGGAAATTCAAATTAAAATCACCAAGAGATACCACCACACACCCCAGAAGGACAAAATGACAAAGAATTATAATACCAAGATCTTATAACTACTTTGAAAAATGATTTAGCAATTCCTTTTAAAGTTGAACATATACTTACCATATAACCTAGTTATTCCTCACCTATGTATTTATCCAAGAAAAATGAGTCCATATGTTTACCAAAGACCTTAACAAGAATGTTGATATTAGCTTTATTTTCAGAAGCAAAAACCTGGAAATAACCCAAATGCCCATTAACAAGAGAATGGATAAACAAAATTTGGCATATTCATGCAATAGAATCTCTACAGCAATAAAATAATGAATTGCTGAACCAGGGATAATATGAATGCATCTCAAAAACGTATTGAGCACAACATACCTCTGCCTGTCCACCACTGGACTGAAAGACATCCAGCTACACTCTAGCAAAACTGACACCCCTACAGTTCTCCAAATGAGCCCAGCACGTCCAGGACCACAAGAGCCATATTATTGATCCAAGGCTGTCCATCCAGTTCAGTTTGCATCTGCTTTATACTACCACTTCAAGTGGTGGTAAGTTCTTTCTCTTATTAAACCTTAAGTTCCTTGAAGGTAGGGACTCCGTGTCATATTTCTGTGTATTCTTGACATGTTTACTTGACAAAATGTAGGCACTGAATAAACTTCTGTTTAAAAAAACGAGCAATAGGGTGTACACTGTTTGTATCTATTATATGAAGTTCAAACACTTGCCAATTAAATATATGGAAATAGACACCACAATAGTGCTTAGGGAGTTTTAACTAGAAAGGGACATGAAAGAATTTTCTGGGATGATGGAAAAGTTCTAATCTTGATGTGTTGATTACATGGGTACATTTATATTTAAAAGTTCACTGAGCTGGATAAAAATCAATACAAAAAATCAATTGTGTTTCTACATATTAACAATGAACAATCCAAAAAGGAAATTAAGAAAACAATTCCATTTCCAATATCATCAAAAATAATAAAATACTTAGGAATAAACTTAACCAAAGAGGTGAAAGACTTGTGCACTGAAAAGTACAAATGTTGCTGAAATAAATTAAATATACAAATAAATAAAAAGACATTCTGCATTCATGGATTGGAAGAATTAATATTGTTAATATGGGAATAATACACAAAGCAATCTACAGCTTCAATGAAATCCCTATCAAAATCCCAATGAGTTTTTTTTCATAAACAGGAAAATCCATCCTAAAACCCCATATGGAATATGGGACTCTCAGGGAACCCTGAATAGCCAAAGCAATCTTAAAAAAAATAAAGCTGAAGGCCTCATACTTTCTGATTTCAAAAGTTACTACAAAGCTCAAGTAATCAAAACAGTATAGTACTATTATAAAGAGAGACATTTAAACCAATGGGATAGAATACAGAGCCCAGAAATAAAACTTCACATATGCAGTCAAATTATTTGGGTAAGGTTGCCAAGGCCACTTAATGGGGGAAAAGACAATCTTTTGAAAGACTGATTTGGGGAAAACTGGATATCCACATGAAAAAGAATGAAGTTGGACCTTTACCTTACACCATATACAAAAATTCAGTCAAAATGGATCAAAAATCTAAACATAAGAGGAAGAATTATAAAACTCTTACAAGAAAATATAGGGGAAAATTTCATGACGCTGAATTTGACCATGATTTCTTGGGTACAGAAAGCACAGGCAACAAAAGGAAAAAAAAAAGATAAATTGGGATTTCATCAAAATTTAAAACTTTTGTGCATCAATGGACACTATCAACAGAATGAAAATGTAACCCTCAGGAGAAAATATTTGCAAATCATATATCTGATAAGGGGTTAATATCCAAAATATATAAAGAACTCCTGTAACTCAACAACACATAAACAAACCCAATTTTTAAATGGACAGAAGACTTGAGTAGGAATTTCTGCAAAGAAGATATACAAATGGCCAATAAGTACTTGAAAAGATGCTCAATGTCACTAATCATCAGAGAAACATAAATCAAAACCATAATGAGATACAATTTCATATCCATTAGAATGACTATTGTGTTTGTGTGTGTGTGTGTATGTGTGTGTGTGTGTATATAAACAACAGAAAAATGTGTGTGGCAAGGATGTGGAAAAATTGTAACCCTTGCATATTACTGGTAGGAATGTAAAATGGTGCAGCTGCTACAGAAAATGATGTGACAGTTCTACAGAAAATTAAAATTAAGTATATAAGTACTATATGATCCAATTCTACTTCTAGGCATATACCCCCAAAAATTAAAAGCAGGAACTCAAACAGATATTTGTACACCAATGTTTACAGAAACATTATTTATAATAGCCAAAAAGTGGAAGCAACCCAAGTGTCCATATAAAAATAAATGGATAAACAAAATGAGATATATACCAAAATGGAATATTATTCAGCCTTAAAAATAAATTCTGATGCTACAACATGGTTGGATCTTGAAGACACTATGCTAAGTGAAATAAGCCATTCCACTTATATGAGGTACCCAGAATAGTTAAATTTGTAGAGACAGAAAGTAGAATGGTGGTTGCCAGGAGCTTGGGATAGGGGGAAATGGGGAGGTACTGTTTAATGGGTATGTAGTTTCAGTTTGGGAAGATGAAAATGTTCTGGAGATGGATGCGGGTGATGGTTTTTTAAAAAATGTGAATGTTCTAAATGTCCTGAAATGGACACTTCAATATGGTTAAAATTGTAATAAAAATAATTCTCTGAGATTTACATTGAAGATTTGTGTATTTCAGAATGGACAGAATTGGATGAAAAAGAGTCTATGGGTCCACAGTAATACTAATAAAAGAGGGAAGAGCTCCTTTTTATATAAGAATACCAACTAATATATGGAGAAGGACTTAGAAATCACCAGTTGGCCACCACCATTGTAATAGCTGATTCAGGAAAGAATCATCAATGAAAAGTTTTGTGAAACAGAGTATTTAAATTGGTTCAAGGTATCACCCAACAGATTATTCATTAGTTATAATCTGTTGCATTATAATTAATTACAGTGGATTAATCTGTCAGATACTTCCTCAAATAAATGATCAAACTCAGAATAATCAATAATGAGACAAAGTAAATCACGTACCTACCTCTTGAAGTTAGGCACAGAGAAGGACACAAAAATCATGCAAGTCGTATTCTAGTCAAAAATGTATAATGTGAATTTAATCATGAGGAAACAATCAGATGAATTCAAATTGAAGATAATTCTACAAAACAATTGGCCTAGTTGCTTCAAAGACGTCAATGTCATGAAATCAATTTTAAATAAATTTAAATTTAAAAAGCTAGGGAACTGTTCTACATTAAAGGAGAAAGACATGGTAAAAAATGTAATGCATAATCTTCTATTGGATTCTGGATCAGAAAAATACCATAAAGGGGCAGTATTGGGACAAATGGGGAGATTTGAATATAGAATATACATTAGATATAGTATTGTATCAAAGTTAAGTTTACTGAATGTGATAATTGTATCACAGCTATGTAGGAGAAGGTCCTTATTCTTGAGCCACATGCTAAATTATTTAGGGGTGAAGTATCATATCTGCAGTTAACTTTCAAATGGTTCAGAAAAAAACATACATAGGCACATATGTATACATAGAAATAATACAAATGTGGCACGATGTTAACAATTGGTGAATTTAGATAAAAGGTAATTTTCTCACAATTTTCCCATTTGAAATGTTTGAAATGAACATTTTGAAATGTTTCCAAATAAATAAAGCTATAAAAAATAAAATAAAAATCTCTTAAAAAAGATATTCACTCTCTCTCCTTAAAGTCATCTACTATGCTGAGGCTGAAGCTGCTATATTTGAAGGAAGAAAGGAATGGCTGGATGACTGGATAAATAGAGTCAGATGCCCTAAATTCTAGTCCAGGTACGGTCATTAACTTGTCATTTCACTTGGGTTTTCTCATGGGTCAAATAGGGGGTGATAATACCTCTTTGTCATGCCTACTTTATAGGGCTGTTGTGAGGATTAAATGAGATAACAGATGGGAAAGTACACCGACAAGGGGAAAAAGTGCTATTCAAATTCAGAACACTCACTGTTATGTCATCTTAGTCAGAATATTTTTACATTGTCTACTCCCAAATTCATTTCTGGAAACTGACAATTACTGATTTGCACATTTTCGATGATGTGCATTTACCCCTTTGCTTTTGAAATTCCTATATCCTATGATGGGTATTCCCTAAAATGATTGATGGCCCTTGCAGGCTATCATTAGCACTGAATGACACCACTGGCATCCAAGAGGATTCTGTCACATGCCTGCTTTCTGGGCAGCAGTTCTGCATATTTTCCATTTGAGTCAGTGGTAGTAGTTCTGGTTAAATCAAGTGTAACCAGAGAAGATGGTGAACAGAAGAGAGGCGGTGGAAGGAAAGAGGAAGGAAAGGTGGCAGTGTCATGAAGAGACTCCTTGGTACATTTTAAGGGAGAGGACCAGAAAGTCTTGACACTGTTATATACAGGTATCTATCTCCCTGTGGTGTTCTTACGTTTCACTAGAACAATCACTTACCACTGCTCACAAATTTGTCATATGGTTAGTGGTGGGAAGACTGTCCAAAAGTCAATGTCTCATTCACAATGTTTGGAAATACCCAAGTTAATTCTTTTTCAATAATCATTACATGAGGCAGGACTCATTTTTCACTTAATTAATGATTCAATATCCTTGGCATACAAAATGTGTCATAGATAATCTAAGGGTAAAAAAAAAATTAAGATCTTCAAACTATTTCAGAAAGGATAATCAGACATATGCCTGCACTCACATTCACTGAATGTCCTCTTTCTCTTGTAGGCTCTGGGAAGAAAGCCACATTTATGACCCATAATTGGCCATTATTTACTTGGTAGAGACCTCGATCAACATGAGGACCTAAATAATAGAGACTTAGAAATACAGTTCCGTTCAATTGTACCATCTTATGAATAAAGGTTACCGGTCAATCTTCTCTAAATTATATCTGCTGCCATTCATTCATTCAATTTTTACAGCTGACTCTAGAACCTAGTCTCCTGGCTTATAGTTAAGTGCCCTTTGTCAAATTCTCATTAATAGGAAAAACAAGTTAGATTACGAGGCAGAACATTACACCTGGCCACGGTTCAAGAGAGCTGGGCTCTCTTCCTGGCCTTTATGATCTCAGGAAATTAAAATTAAAAATGTTCTTAACATGCTCACCTATAAAATGGACCTATTAGTTCTTGCTCAACATTAGTGTTATGATGATGATCAAATCCAGAAATGCCTTTAAGGTGATCCATCCTAGCAAACATGAACATGGTACTTTGCATCACATTTTGACTTATGTGAAATACATATCTCCGGCCCAGAAAGCACTAAACCAGAGAAAAGAACCAGACAACACAAAGACAACTTAGTGTATTTTTCAGTTCTGACTAATTCAACAGCCAAGATGTCAAATAGCACTCCTAAAATCTCTGTGTATCCAACTTGTAAAGCTTAGAAGAAAGTTTAGAGCCTGGCAAAGAGCAACTGCTAAAATGCCAGAGTCCCTTTTTCCTGGCAGCATTAATGGAGCCCATAATAGCAAAGAGTGACAGCAGTCCTGTCAGTAACTAGGAGCATGGGAATAAGAGCTGTACAGTGCTTGTCTAGGCATGATGGAACCCATGCTATTTCTAAATGTGATGTTTTGTCCAAGATTAAATATTTGACTCAAGATTTAATCTCAAATACATGGGAGAACACAATCACAGAAGAATGAATTGAGGAAAACATTGATGAAAGATGTTATTAAATAATTCGGTGGATTTTCCATGTGGTGGAGCATTATTTTGGCCTGAGTTCCCCCAGAGAAGAATGATGTGATTAAATCATGTGTTTCTTTAAAGAAACAAAACAACGAAACAAAAAGCAAAAAACAGGCAAAGCCTCAAATGGACAAGAAACTGATCACATATGATAAAATTCAAGGGGGTTTCATATCACTAGTATGCAGAGAATTATTCAACATTTTCCAAAATGATGAAAGAATTTTACTAAGCTAGAAAGGAAGGAGATGAAAATATTCTCTGTGGGAAAGGTGAGGAGAGATTGGGGCTAGTGGTTAACCTGGCTTGTCTTCGTGCTGCTAGAGTTGATATAGTAACAATTTTAATGATTACTAACACAATTCATTTCAACTGTGGGATTAAGATAGCTCAAGGTATATATTGCAACTTCCAGCCATGAATCACAAATTATCTAACAAACATTAACTACCACAGTTCGTGAGAAGTCAGTGATTTTTGCCAGTGGGGAAAGAGTTATTAACTTGCCTACAGATGCAGGGTGCCAATGGGGAGGGGCAACCTGTATGAATTTACAGAGGCAGAGGAATTTAATTTGCCTCCATTCTTTTCTCTCTTGATGATTTGGGGAGGGGCAGGAATGAGGGAACAAGAGCAGCAGAAAAGGGTTTTCTACCTTTTTTGTTCTGGAGGAAAGAACTGAGCAAATACAATAAAACTGCATTAAGCAATTAAATGACTAGGCACTTCATGAGGATGCACTGAGCACATATACCCATTTCTGTGTCAGTCACTGAGATAAAGAACAGCAGAAGCCCCTATCCCTGTCCTTCAAGGAGTCCGTAGTCTTTTAAAATGCACTAATTCATATTGTTAATTTTGTCAGTTGTTTTAATAATGCTATAGTTACAAAGAAAATGTCCTTATTTTTTAGGACATGCATGCTGAAGTATTTAGGGGTGAAACACCATGTATTTTTAATTACCATAAAATATATATGGAAAAATAAAGAGGTAGCAAATGTGGCAGAATGTCAATAATTGTAAAATCCAGGTACTTGACATATGGGTGTTCATCAGATTATTTTCTTTGCTTTTCTGCATGTCTTCAAACTTCTATAATAAAGGTTATTTTTTTTACCAATCAGATTAATCGGGAAAAGCCAATTTCAATCATAAGAAAGTTTTTTTTTGGCCACACCACACGACATGCAGGATCTTAGTTCCCCGACCAGGGATCGAACCTGTGCCCCCTGCAGTAGAAGGGCAGAGTCTTAACCACTGGACTGCCAGAGAAGTCCTGACAACAACTTTTGAAAGAGACTTTTAACTTTGATTCTTCATAGTAGCTGAAGCTAAGCTAGTTTTGCCTTATATATGCCTTGTTTAAAAAGGAATTACAGAGGTTCAAGCAATTTAACAAAGTCAAATAGATTTTAAATAATAGTAAAAATGTAAGAAGGAATCACAACGTGCAAGTTTTTATCCTTGTGTGAAGTGGGCCACAAAGTGAACCTTAAGCTGTCTGGGGCCACAAAGTGAACCATAAGCTGTCTGGCAGTAACATAAAGAGGGAAATATTCAAAACAATGTTTATTTGAAAAAAAAATAAACTGGTTACTAAGAAAACATTATGATACTATTAGAGCTAACATTTACTGAGCATTTACCATGTTTGTCAGGCATAGTTCTAAGCACTTTTCACGTATAAATTCATTGAATCCTCACCATAGGGGCTACTTTTTTCCCCCAATTTAACAGGTGAGGAAATTGAGGCTCATAGAAGTTAAGTGACTTGTCAAAGTTCACACAGTCAGGAGGTGAAAGAGTTAGGATTTAACCACAGCTAGTCTGGACTAGAAGACTTTAATCTCTAATTAATACTATCACATTAAAACTATCATATTTTAATCTCTAGTTAATACTATCTCTTTTCCTGGTAAGCGTAACTTTTTCTAATAATGAAACCAGAGAGAAACATATATTCCAGGAGATTTGTAGAGAAAATAATGAATAACATCCTCAAAAAACATCTTTACTGTAAACACGGTGACAAGTTTCATCGAGCTTGTCACGATGATTTATAATGATCCTACCTAGTATTTGTAGCAAATAACTTCTTAGGTACTTACAAGCGATGTGTTTTAAGTAGCTTAAACACACCTCCCTTCATCTGCTAACACTATTAATCTGCCAAGAATAATTGCACCCCTTTTTTTCAGAGAAGTCTGATTCATCACAAATTCTGAATTACTAGAGCCCGAACCTCTGAAACGTTAAAAGTGGTAAGGCTCATTTAGACTTAATTTATACTTATTCTAGATAGGATCATGTATGGCAGTCTTTTAATGTTGTGATAGATTAAATAATGAGGTCAAATGGTGGGAAATGATTGCTGAGCAGCCTGACAATGTTAAATTCAGCTATGATAGCATACTGTGAATTTGGTCTTGAACAAATCAACCAAGTATTCCACCACCTACATAGCTCTATATCCTTTCCTCTACTTATTTCTTATTCACCCCTCTAAGTGGAGCCTTTAAACCTAGAACTTCTGTTTAGAGAATATCTCAATGATGAATGTGCAATAAACATGATAAGCAGGACTTGGATCTTTTCTTAAAATCTAGAATTATCTGATTATGTAAAATGCAAAATTGAGATGAGCTGTCATTAAATTACAGCATTATAGCACTTCAAAGTCTGGGTTTGTTCACTTCAGGAACACTAGTCATTCATGCACTGAACTGAGAAGGAGGCAGGGGAAACAGGTGGTCTATTACTAGATCCATTAAACAAGAGATTTATGCATTATATATCCATCTTGAGGCAATTAGGCTGATCATTTTTTTTCTTTTATGGCTTCACTGAAAACTCCCAGCAGTAAAGCAATTATTATGTCAGTATCCTAGCATTTATCTATGATATCAAAGGCAATGGACTTTTCATGCATTAGAAGTAAAGTGGACCTCTATTCACTTTTCCCCTGTGAAATTCAGTACTTCCAAGGGAAAGTCACTGTTTTGAAAGATGTGTAAATATGAGAGGTCTAGTGTATGAATGGTAAATAAGATGGATGAGGTAATTTGTTTTAACTGCCAAATCATTGTTTGTTAATTTTAAACAAACTCTAATTATTACCTGTCAAATTTTCATTTGAAAACAGAGTTGCTAACATGGATTTAAACACTTAATATGTACCCGGCTCTGTGTGAACCATGTTATGGGTATTATTTCACTTAATGATCACAACCCTAATAATTATGATCATTATCTATATTGTATAGATGTGAAAATTGAGGCTAGGAGAGGTTACATTAGTAATCCAAGGTCATCTAGTTAGAAAATGGTGGAACCAGGATTTAATTTCAGACAGCCTAACTCTGAATTCACTACCATGCTATACCATTTGTGATAGGATGATGCCAAAATATTTGGGGAAAAAGGAAAAAAACAATTCATAATCATTTAGATACCGATGTAAATCAATTTCTAGTGGTAAGTTGGGGCAGACTGCACAGGATCAGGACTCAAAATCTAGTAAGATCCCTAGATTTGATTAAAGGTCAATGGTCAGAACATAGGGAAAAGGCACAATATTCTGGAAAATAGGAAACCTGTCAACAAAGAACCAGGTTCCAAGACATACTGCTTTTAGCAGGGCCGGATCAAGCATGTGATTGAGTTTTAAGTGGAAAGAATTTGGTAGGAGTCCAAGTAGGGAGGTTACTGATAGGAGATAAATAATTTTCAGGGACATAGTCATTGAGAAACACTGGGGAATTGATGTACTAAATAGGAAATTGATTATTGGAGAAGTATTGAAGTACCAAGGGCAGCAAAGAACCAGTAAGTGAATGAACTAGATCAGTGGTTCTTAACCTTACCTCTACATTAAAACTACCTAGCAAACTTCTAAAAAATCCTGATACCTACACTGTACTCCAGGCCAACTACATCAGAATCTCTGGGAGGTGACATCAGGTATCAATACTTTTCAAAGCTGCTCATTGACTATAATATCCAGACAAAATTTAGAACCACTAAACTAGGTACCAAGCATGGAGTAACTAGAACTCTTTATTTTCTCCGATGTAGACACATAAATTATCCCAGAAACTGGGATAGGATTGAACCTACAGGTATGTAATTACTGGTCTCAACACTGAAAATTAGAGTAGTGCACACAGACAAGCATGCCATGTTACTTGTTTCTAAATAATGCCAAATGTCCAGATTGTACTAAATTTGATTGATGTATGGTTCTAAATATCCAGATGCTTGACATCATGTAGGAAATTATCTTGATGACTAAATAAAATTCAATTTTTACCTAATGTGTTGATATACACACATTAGGTTGATACACATTAGCACTAACTAATATAGCTATGAGATTTATCATGAAGACTCAGATATACTTTATGTCAAATTACCTCTTTCAAACCAAATAATTCCATATAGCAAAGCTTCATGACACTACATTCAAGCTTGCCATATTCAAAGAATAAATTTCCGACTCTTGAAACCTTAGTTTTGAATTCAATTAAAATTCGTTGATGGTGCACCATGTACCAAATACTTGATTTAATATGTATCAATATATTAGGGATGTATGATATTAAGACTGCATAGTAGCCAAGTCAAGAGTTTTTGAGAGGATCAATTGAAATAACATATGTGAAAGTGCTGGTCAATATTAAGTGTTAGAAAATGTTAAAAATTAAAACCGATTTAATGAAATTTCCATAAACCATGTATGAACCCTGTGGGCCAGTGGGCTGTAGTTGTCTATACAACTACTACTAAGTGACTTCTTACATTACTTGGTGGTGAGGATGATTTACATCACCAAGACACATGCAGCTTCATGATGAGCACCTAAACATCAGATGACTGACTGTTCTCTTTAAATTTCTTGGTGTCATATAACTGCAGTTAAAGAGTAAGTCACAGTCTATTTGCTCTTCCCTGGTTCCATTTTGATGTTGTTGTTGTTACCCTCCAAATCTCCATGTGAGTTCCTGACCCATTTAATGCAGCTGGCAAAACTCAGATGCTCCAAACTTGAATTCCCTTGCTCTGTTAGAAATAGCTCTAATAGAGGAACTACCTGGTTAACATCACATGATCAGCTAAATGAAATCTAATGGAGGAGTCTAAGCAGTTGCAATTTTAGCAAGTACAGCATTCTAGCCACATTCCTGATTTGTGAATTTCCCTTCAATTCATTTGGGTTCACCTTTGGACTCATTGAGTCTTTTCCCACTTAAAGTTTTGCATGACTTTATAACTAAATATCTGTATGTGTTGCAGTAATTTAGGGAAATGGGTTGGCCATAAACTGTTGCTTCAAGAAGAAAAAAATATGGCACAATTTTAAGTTAAAAAGAGGAAAAATACACAGTCTTGAATCTGTTGTGGTTTAAAATTGAATAAAGAAGAAGTTAAGGCTTTGGGGATAGTTTTCTTATGCAGCTGACAGAACTCAAAATTGTATCATTTTTATAAATCAAACTAGACAGGTCATTGATATCTAATAAGTACTAATTAAAGTGGCTTGGAAAACAATTTATAAAACTATATTAAAACACAGCCAAAAAGCAATATCTGAAAATCACCTGAGCATGATCATTTATCTCAAAATGCAAATGATGACACCAAATCATTGACAAATGTGGTGTAAGCTATATGGGTACAAAGAGAGATTATTCTGGTCCAAGCTGATGAAAAGGTAAATAGAATGATCCATTCCAGACACTTAATTCTTGCAACACTAATGGGTCCTCAATTAAAACCCTTACAACTCAAGCAGTTCTTATCAGGGAGAGCAATCATTATGTAGCATATAATAGGAGACTAGTCAATTAGACCAGCCATCAAAACAACTGCTAATACTGGATAAAGAAACTTGGTACCTTCCATTTAATGTTTTTAGACAATTCATAACTGATCAACTTCTGAATAGTTCTCCCAAAGTATGAATTTTAGGAAAACAAATAGAATTCAGTTTTCTAGAATGTGCTTAAAGTAAAAACAAGGATTCTGTAGTCAGGTAGATGTTGAAAAAGTCTGGGTTAAATAAAGTAAAACAATTTTAATTAAGGCAGGACTTCTTTGAGGCTTTAATATACATGGTGAATTGAAAACCAAACTGTTTACTTTCACACTCAGTCTGGACACAGAATCAAAACCACACCTTACTGTCTATATTAACATGACTTTGCTATTTCATTTTCTTTATTAGCATTTCTTCACTCTTCCAGGACTATCCTGTCCATGTAAATGGTTTGATTATTTATTACAGGAAATTCCTGAAAGACTCACTAACTCTTCAGTGGAAAGCATCCAACAGTTTGAGACCTAAGATTCTTTGAATCCTATCTTCAAAATCCTTACCTTGCTGCTTCCACCAATCCTGGAATGTTGTATCACAATTCTTAGTCAATACTAGTCAAACTCCCACATTTAAATACCCATCATAAACCAAATTTCCAGTTCTTAATAAATTCTGTCCTCACGTTCCCCAGTCTGAAACACAGCCCAAGTTCTGTGAAGGTATTTAAGAAATAAACAGAACTTTGTTTTATCCACAAGTTGTGTTGGTGATATACCAGACTTCATAACAGAATCTTCAAGAGGATGGCATAGCACACATAACTTTCTAAATTTGTTTGACTTTCCCAAACATAAACATGCATGTACATGAATGTGTGTGCATGTGCACGCGTGTCTGTGTGTGTATGTAACACTTTGCACATTCATACATTTTGAGAAAGGCTGATGCAGTGGAAAGGATCTTGGACTAACAGGAAATCTGTGTTCCTGCTTCTAACTACTTGTGGTTTGGGGTAAGTCCCTCCCCTTATCTGGGCCTTAACTTTCCTCACCTGTAAATGAAATGATCCGACTAAATGATCTCTCAAGATGTGGTTGAGTATTAATCTTTTTGTTCTACCTGGGCACTCATGGTGAAAGAAATACAGATGTCTGAGTTGTAGCATAAGGCAGGTTGTGGATTATAAACAATTCTTGTCATACTAGCCTTTCTTTCTCATTCCAGAATTAAGATAGGGAATGGCTACAAGATGGCGGAAGGGTAAGACGCAGAAATCACCTTCCTCCCCACATCAGAAATACATCTACATGTGGAACAACCCCTACAGAACACCTACTGAACGCTGGCAGAAGACCTCAGACCTCCCAAAAGGCAAGAAACACCCCCACGTACCTGGGTAGGGCAAAAGAAAAAAGAATAAACAGAGACAAAAGAATAGGGATGGGACCTGCACCAGTGGGAGGGAGCTGTGAAGGAGGAAAGGTTTCCACGCACTAGGAAGCCCCTTCGCGGGCAGAGACTGCGGGTTGCGGAGGGGGGAAGCTTTGAAGCCACAGAGGAGAGCACAGCAACAGCGGGGTGCAGAGGGCAAAGCGGAGAGATTCCCGCACAGAGGATCGGTGCCGACCAGTACTCACCAGCCCGAGAGGCTTGTCTGCTCACCAGCCGGGGCGGGCGTGGGCTGGGAGCTGAGGCTCGGGCTTCAGTGGGATCCCAGGGAGAGGACTGGGGTTGGCGGCGTGAACACAGCCTGAAGGGGTTAGTGCACCATGGCTAGCCGGGAGGGAGTACGGGAAAATGTCTGGAGCTGCCGAAGAGGCAAGAGACATTTTCTTGCCTCTTTGTTTCCTGGTGCGCGAGGAGAGGGAATTAAGCGTGTTGCTTAAAGGAGCTCCAGAGATGGGCGCCAGCCGCGGCTATCAGCGCAGACCCCTGAGACGGGCATGAGAGGCTAAGGCCGCTGCTGCAGCCACCAAGAAGCCTGTGTGCAAGCGCAGGTCACTCTCCACACCTCCCCTCCCTGGAGCCTGTGCAGCCCGCCACTGCCAGGGTCCCGTAATCCAGGGACAACTTCCCCGGGAGAATGCACGGTGCACCTCAGGCTGGTGCAACATCACGCTGGCCTCTGCCGCCGCAGGCTCGCCCCACATCCGTACCCCTCCCTCCCCCCGGCCTGAGCGAGCCAGAGCTCCCGAATCAGCTGCTCCTTTAAACCCGTCCTGTCTGAGTGAATAATAGACGCCCTCAGGCGACCTACACGCAGAGGCGGGTCCAATACCAAGGCTGAACCCTAGGAGCTGTGAGAACAAAGAAGAGGAAGGGAAATTTCTCCCAGCAGCCTTAGGAGCAGCAGATTAAATCTCCACAATCAACTTGATGTACCCCGCATTGGTGGAATACCTGAATAGACAACGAATCATCCCAAATTGTACAGGTGGACTTTGGGAGCAAGATATATTATTTTTTCCCCTTTTCCTCTTTTTGTGAATGTGTATGTGTATGCTTCTGTGTATGATTTTGTCTGTATAGCTTTGCTTTTACCATCTGTCCTAGGGTTCTGTCTGTATTTTGTTTCCTTTTTTATTAAAATTTTTTTTCTTAATAATAATTTTTTATTTTAATAACTATTTTATTTTATTTTATCTTCTTCTTTCTTTCTTTGTTTTCTCCCTTTTATTCTGAACCGTGTGGAGGACAGGCTCTTGGTGTTCCAGCCAGGCATCAGGGATATGCCACTGAGGTGGAAGAGCCAAGTTCAGGACACTGGTCCCCAAGATACCTCCCAGCTCTACGTAATATAAAACAGTGAAAATCTCCCAGAGATCTCCATCTCAACGCCAAGACCCAGCTTCACTGAATGACCAGCAAGCTACACTGATGGACACCCTATGCTAAACAACTAGCAAGAGAGGAACACAACTCCATCCACTAGCACAGAGGCTGCCTAAAATCATAGTAAGGCCACACACACCCCCAAACACACCACCAGACGTGGACATGCCCACCAGAAAGACAAGATCCAGCCTCATCGGCCAGAAGACAGGCACCAGTCCCCTCCACCAGGAAGCCTACACAACCCACTGAACCAACTTTAGCCACTGGGGACAGACACCAAAAACAATGGAAACTAAGAACGTGCAGCCTGCAAAAAGGAGACCCCAAACACAGAAAGTTAACCAAAATGAGAAGACAGAGAAACACAGAGCAGATGAAGGAGCAAGGTAAAAACCCCCCAGACCAACTTAAATACAAAGAACAAATTTTAAAAGCAGCAAGGGAAAAACAACAAATAACACATAAGTGAATCCCCATAAGGTTAACAGCTAACCTTTTAGCAGAAACTCTGCAAGCCAGAAGGGAGTGGCAGGACATATTGAAAGTGTGAAGGAGAAAAACCTACAACCAAGATTATTCTACCCAGCATGGATCTCATTCAGATTTGACAGAGAAACTAAAAGATTTACAGACAAGCAAAAGCTAAGATAATTCAGCACCACCAAACCAGCTTTACAACAAATGCTAAAGGAACTTCTGTAGGCAAGAAACACAAGAGAAGGAAATGACCTAAAATAATAAAGGAAAAACAATTAAGAAAATGAAAATGGGAACATACATATCAATAATTACCTTAAATGTAAATGGATTAAATGCTCCAACCAAAAGACACAGACTGGCTGAATGCATAAAAAAACAAGACCCATATATATGCTGTCTGGAGACCCCAAACACAGAAAGTTAACCAAAATGAGAAGACAGAGAAACACAGAGCAGATGAAGGAGCAAGGTAAAAACCCCCCAGACCTAACAAATTAAGAGGAAATAGGCAGTCTACCTGAAAAAGAATTCAGAGTGATGTTAGCAAAGATTATCCAAAATCTTGGAAATAGAAGGAAGAAAATACAAGAAACGTTTAACAAGGACCTAGAAGAACTAAAGAGCAAACAAACAGTGATGACCAACACAATAAATGAAATTAAAAAAAATCTAGAAGGAATCAACAGCAGAATAACTGAGGCAGAAAAAGGGATAAGTGACCTGGAAGGTAAAATAGTGGAAATAACTACTGCAGAGCAGAATAAAGAAAAAAGAATGA
>NC_041234.1:81109622-81110218 GCF_002837175.3 Physeter macrocephalus | reverse complement strand
AACCAGCTTTACAACAAATGCTAAAGGAACTTCTGTAGGCAAGAAACACAAGAGAAGGAAATGACCTAAAATAATAAAGGAAAAACAATTAAGAAAATGAAAATGGGAACATACATATCAATAATTACCTTAAATGTAAATGGATTAAATGCTCCAACCAAAAGACACAGACTGGCTGAATGCATAAAAAAACAAGACCCATATATATGCTGTCTACAAGAGACCCACTTCAGACCTGGGACACATACAGACTGAAAGTGAGGGGATGTAAAAAGATATTCCATGCAAATGGAAATCAAAAGAAAGCTGGAGGAGCAAGTCTCGTATCAGACAAAATAGACTTTAAAATAAAGACTATTACAAGAGACAAAGAAGGACACTACATAATGATCAAGGGATTGATCAAAGAAGAAGATATAACAATTGTAAATATGCATCCCACATAGGAGCACCTCAATACATAAGGCAAATACTAACAGCCATAAAAGGGGGAATTGACAGTAACACAATCATAGTAGGGGACATTAACACCCCACTTTCACCAATGGACAGATCATCCTAAATGAAAATAAATAAGGAAACACAAGCTTTAAATG